>NC_137461.1:53398640-53684066 GCF_964235325.1 Thermobia domestica | reverse complement strand
TGCTTATAGATGTTGGAGATATGAGAGAAAAAATCGTATGGTATGGGTACGCCGGGCCGGATATAAATAGTAGCAAGAGTGATAGCAATTGATTTAAAGTAAAGAGTAGTAATAACATATTCTGGTATGTTTAGTACAGGGCTAGTATGCTGTCTGAAAGGAAGATGATGCTGGAAACCTATGGCAGCTCCGTTGGCTCGTAACGTAGGTAAAAGGTTATCATGTCGGAGTAACGTGAAATTTGGAATTCTGCACTGTGTGGACGGAGTGAGGAAAGTTTCATTCAAGAGAAATGCAGTTATATGTTCTTCTAGTAAGAGTGCTTGGAAAAGGACTTTGTTTTTCGGAAGAGAACGGATATTCAAGAACAGAAAACCTAAATCCATGATTAGCAGAAAGTTACACTGGTGTTTCAAGTGCAGTAGTGTGAATATGAACAAAATTGTTAGAGTATGTGGCATAAAGAGCTACATTAAAGGTCGATTTGGCGGCTAGAGTGAGCTGTTGAAGGATATGTGGACGATGAAAAGGATGGATATTTTGCAATGCAAGGGTGATAAATTCTAGCAATTTTCCAACGGTAACTGGATCATTGACTGTAGTTTCGGTGTTGGTTGAAATAGACTGAGTGCGTAACGGAACTACTAGTTCTGGATGTGCTTCGTCTGGTGATGGTTTACGTTTACATTTATAACTGTAGGCTGGATGGCGTTCTGTGCAAGTGGAGCATTGAGGTGGAAGCTGCATATTTGGACAAACTCGAGTGAGATGCGGTCCAGAGCAATACCCACAAACTGTGGGGTTTGTGCAATTTACTGTTGCATGACTGTTGTATGTCTGGCACTTTTCGCAGCGGAGTGGTAGAGGCGGAGAAGATCGAGAAGGCTCAACTCGATGTTTCCGTTTGTAAATGAATGCCCCATGAGTGAGCAGAGAGTCAATCGTATCTTGAGACATAGTCAGCACTCGTACCATATAAGTGGGGCCAGTATTGTTACGGATGCGAATGACTCTGTCAATGGTGTGCCCTTCTTGCTGTAATTCCTCTAGTATTTCTTCGTCAGAATACGAGGGATCGACTCCTCGGATAACAACAGATAGCAGCGGTGGACGTTTAGGTGGAGGAGCTTGCTTACGGCGAGCGGTGTTGAGAGAAACCAGGGTGGAATTTTTGCCGAATATCTCAAACGAAGCCTTATTACGAACGGTAGTTAGGAAGTTGGCACACTGTGTTTTTAGATTTCTTTGATATCATAAAATGGTGAACACTCTCTATCCATGGGCGCCAGATGGGAAGGCAGGGATCGCCCCGCTGGCTCACGAAAATGTATATGTATTAATAATATAGTATACCGCTTATATTAAATACCAAATATACCATACGTGATACAGCAACCATGGAGATGCCCCTCCCTAGAACATTTTCTTCGGGCGCCCCTACTTCTTTCTGATTTCTTTCTTATGCCATAAACATATTCAATCTAAACTTATGCTCCGTATCATTTTAACATGAAATTTTTAATTATATTAGAATCATAGACAACGGCGGAGCTACTCTAAATATTTAGTTAGTTTTCCCCTTGATAGAGTCAATGTATTCATAGAAATTAATTCAAAAATATATTAGGAAAAACGTATAAAGGTTGTTAATGTAATGAGAGCATTCTCACGTATTAAATTCAGGTAGAGCGAAATTTTTCATAGTACATTTTGTTAGGTTCTAAATCACATTAGCACAAAAGAAGTTAAAGAAAAGAGAACCTTATCTGCTTCCATTATCTTTGTATGAACGAATCGGTGACTCATAGGGCAGTTAACAGATCGAATCGGTCGCTCATGGGACAGTTGACAGTTCCTGTCGCTAATAGGACTGTCGTAAGTGGGAAGACACCGCTTCTAAGTACGTGTTGTCGGAATTAGTTGGAGGTGAACGGTAAACAAACAATGTCATTAATTGCTGATAGGGATTGCAGGAAGTGAATGTATCTACTTTCATCACAAGAGTTTCCGACTTTTTTTAACAATCTTTAAATAGACAAGCTCTAGTTGGTGAAGTTGAGATATCATTCATTTCTCGTTCCTGTAACAATTGTAGCACATGTTAAACAGAATTCGATTTTCTTGCTAAACTGAAAGCATACTGTTTGTTTCCTACTTTACTCGTCAAGCCACAGCCTGTAAAGTCATGAAGAGCTGGTAAACTTTAGGAGAATTTTATTTTAAGTGCTTCTGAAGCTATATGACATCCTAAACCTCTTTTCCTTTCTCCAACACCAGAAACTAACCACACACACTGGCAACCGACGTTTTTCAAATCATGCCGGTATGATATGGCTAACACGAATACATCCGTGTCTGTGCTGTGAATTATTAGGGTTACTCTTTCTTTGTTTCTAAGTGAATCAAACACATGAAGAAAGATTATTATGTCTGCTTCATTCTGGTTAGTTTTCAGGTTTTCAAACGTTCTTATTAATTTATGTTCATATTTTATGTCACTGTCATTTTCGTTTTCAAAACTATCAGACACTGCAAATTGGCTGGACTAACATCAGGACCAGAAATGTTCAACAAATGAAGGTAAATGCAAATAAAGTTGTTGTAATACTAATATTATATTTTCATTTCAGTTAGATGTATTAACAATAAGATAAGAGCTTTACAACTAAAAATGCATTTCAAGGAATGTAATCCATACCAAACTCAAAATGTCTTTAACACTTTGCACGCCAAGCTATTCGTAGTGATTTCACTTTGAACGCCATATGTACCACCGCTGGTACAGGAGGATCCTGTATGTCACGCCACATGTACCCCAACAACAATTAAACATATAAAATATTTTGCACTTCTGACTCCAAAATTGTAAAAAAAAAAAAAAAAAAAAAAAAAGGGGGTCCTTGCCTGACGGTTCAAATCACTACGAATAGCTTTGCATCCAAAGTGGAAATCTCGTGTACCACCGGTGGTACATATTTCATCCAAAATGTTAAACTTACCTCAAAAAAGCTATAAGC
The DNA here is from genome assembly GCF_964235325.1 of Thermobia domestica. Lineage (NCBI taxonomy): Eukaryota > Metazoa > Arthropoda > Insecta > Zygentoma > Lepismatidae > Thermobia > Thermobia domestica. The sequence continues at coordinate 53,681,049 of NC_137461.1, read as the reverse complement.
ATAAAATTTGGTATCAATTAAATAAATCAATATTTTAACTAGTGATCCCTGTATTTGGCTTAAGAGGGGTAAATGGGGGTTATTGAATTTGACCATTTCTCCAGTGTATATATTGTTATAAAAGAAAGCCACATATTTGAACTTTAAGGAACGCTGGCAACACTGTTATTTGACATACGCAGGAAAAATCTCACATCTACGCCAGACATTAGGAACAGTCATATGAAAACAGTGAAGGACGTAGGTGCAAGGTTTATTTGCTTCGGCTGTTCCGAGTTTAATATACAAGTAAAAAGGCCTTAAGAACAAATAATAAAGAAGTTAGAAAATAACAATAAGAAATAATATGAAATAGAGTGAGCTGATCAGTATGGGACTGTATACCTACTTTTGGGCCACCCTGTAATAGAGGAACACTAGTATGCAAACACATTTCCAGGAGTCGTCATATACTTTATACTTTATAATGCCTTTTAACACGAATGGACCCCTCAAAATTAGTGGCCATATATCTTCCCTCCCAAACGTAATCCAAGCTACGCTAGTAATGCCGCTCCAGGGTACATTCCGTGCCTTGATATTTCAATCTAAATTTTCTGTTTTGCTGAATAAATACAGCTTGTATTTTCAGACGCGTTGACATACAGGGGATTTCATCAAATACCCTCCAGGAAGATTGATTTTCCCTTATATATATATATAGGGTGAATGTGCCAGTACTCAGCCACTACATTCTAGAATTCAGCCATTAACGAAGCTAAAGTCAGCCAACAAAATTCAAGACTAATGATAAAAACAAATGTAATATTATGGAGCTTTTTTTATTAATTTGCTACATAAAGCTACAAATGTTAGTTACATAACGTTACAAATGTTAACAGTTTACATTATAATTATCTAACAAAAACACATTCTTTATTTCTCGGAAAAACAGGAACAAAACTGTATTGAGCGGAAGCTTCGTAAAAATATAGGCTACCATGAAGCTAAAACATTTCAAATAGAAGTTGATAGATCATAGCCAAATTTCATGACCAGTATATCACAATACCATTTGATCAGTAGTTAAAAGTTAGAAAATGCCAAAAGAAAAAAAAAATGAAATAGAAGTGAATTATGTCTTCATTATAATTTTACAAAGTTAGGAATATTTCACATAGAACTAGAGTGCAAATATGCCACAGCTATCACCATTGTTGTTTGAACACTTTTATTTAGTTACAAAAGGCAAATAAAACATTTACTTCTCACAAATAATAATAAAATTGTATTAGTTGTCTCTTCACAAAAATTCCACGAAGTAAGATTTTTTTTAGCTTAAATTGCTTTATTCCGCTCTAAGATCTTGACCATCGTTATATTTCTCCAATCATCTGATGATATGGCACTTGGTAATTTATTTTACTTCGTTTTCTCTTTGAAGTCTTCGCAATTGGTCCCGGCCAAAATAAACTATTTCCAAAATTTGGTGAGACCTGTCTACTGTTATTTGAACTCATCGGGAGCTTTATCTATGACTGTGTTCTCAATATTAACGTTGGCGGTTTGAACTTGAAGTAATGTACCATCTTTCAAAACATTGTGCCATCTTCCATTACATTATGGATCAATATTTCAGTACGTTCAGATTGACAATGAAATCGCACAGACGAGCAGAGTTGAGATTCGGCGTTGCTTTCCTTTGATGTTACTAACAGTTGCTAAATTGCCATTTCTTTCAAAAGAATTATGAGTCGAAGCATCCTCCCCGATGTCACTTAACACGTTTCAACATCTACATCTTTCTCTTCTAGTTTTTCTCTTGAGTTGATTGAAAGTGTTGTGAATTAATAGTTGATACACTGCAATCTTTTTCCAAACGTCTTTTCCTATTCTATTTTTAATGCATTTAGGGTAGTCTACAGCATTTGCATCGAAAGGACTCAAACCACATTTCCTGAAACCACATCTAACTGAATCGAAGAGAGAAGAACGATTTACTACCGTTTGCAAAGATTCAACAGAATTGAGATTTTGTTATACACTTATTTATGTTTTTGGGTTGGCTTTGCCAGTCTTGATCTGTCTTCTTCCATTCTATCTTTACGGGTTTGAAGACACTAACATCTGGAGGCTGAAGAATGTGTATTGTATTAGGTGGTAAGGCATGTAGAATTATTCTGTTTTCGCTGCAAAACACATTAAGATCAATACTTGGATGCGTACGATGTCCATCAGAAAATAAAATTATTCGTCTTTTAACGTTTTTTTTTCTTCCAGTCATTTGTGTATACAATTTACAATATACTCATAAAAAGCCTCATCCAGCCTGTTTCTGATCTTCCCCAAAACTAGTCCTTTGGCATACGTTCTATGATGTCACGCGGTGGTCTAACATACGGGAAAATAACCACTGGAAATACAGTTTCGCCGTTTGCAGAAAAAAAAACTAGAAAAACAGTGATTGTTTCTTTGTCAATTACACGTCGGACTCCATAAACATTTTTCAAACTTTTCGATACAATAACTTTACCAGTTTCGAGGCAAAGGTTAAAACTAGTTTCATCACCATTAAAGATTCGGGTGGGATCTTGAAGAATATCTGATGCTTTAATGCTTTGGAGGTACACCTCGAGTTCTTTAAACCACTTCCGAATAAATTTTTCGGTGACTGTTGCTCTTGCCTTCGGGAACTCTACAAACTAATTCTGGGTTTCCTCATAAGAACAATTTATACCATTTCTTTCCTGAATTGCTCTCTTTGAAAGGTTTCTTTCTATTGTCACTTTTTACAATATTGTATACTGTATTCAATATATCCATTTTACTTTGCCCAAATCCAACTTTGGCTATTTTAGTAATTCATTGAACTAGCTTCTTTTCTTCTGGAAGTGTTAACACTGATCTGGTCCTATTTCCCTATTGTTTCCATGTACTCGTCAATGAATCCTATCTTGCATTGTGTTGCGAGAAACATTGAATGTTCTGCATGCTTCACGTATAGTCATTCCATTTTCTACAGCCCTCAGTGCATTCTACAGACATTCTTCTAAGTACTGCTGAATTAACCACCGTTTTCATTTTTAAACTTCCATTTTCTCTCATTTTTCATCCATTTATATTTACACACGAAATGAATAAGTGGAAACCTGATTTTAGCAAATTCGGATATTGATATTTGAAATTACAGAAAAATTACCAGCAGGGTTGACTTTTGGCTTTCGAGGCACTAGTATTCGGCCTTTGCATTTTTTACCGGGGCTGACTACTGGATAAACAAAGATTTTTGAGTCATGCTGTATATTATTAACAGAAGGGAAGTGAATACTTGGTCTGGACGAAATTCCACACTATGCGATAATTCCAGTACTCAGCCCCGGGGACTGACTATTACAAAATCACTAATTTTTCAATTCCAGTACTCGCCCCCCGCCCTCTATACAAACGAAATGCTCAAAATCTACAAAAATATTTTTTCTCTTTTCTTTTCCTTAATATATAGAAATTAAAAAATAAAAAAATGTTTATTATTTTTACATTAGATAACAAATACACAATTGTAACAAAAAGTCTCGTCTGTTATTTTTTACGTAGCAGATCCACGCTTTACAACCTAGCGTATTCTTTGTCCACCTATTACTGCGACACTAGGTGACATTTCGGTGTGACATGTGATCGCCTGTGTACAGTAAGGATGTTCCAAGAACCGGTTGACCGGTTTCGGTTCGGATTGTAGGTTAAACCGAATCAATCGGTTTGGACTTCAAACCGGCCCGGTTCGGTTTGGGAACGGTTCGGTTCGGTACGGTTTGTGAACGGTTCGGTTTGGTTTGGGAAAGGTTCGGTTAGGTTCGGTTCGGTCTGGGAACGATTCAGTTCGATACGGTTTGGGATCGGTTCGGTTCGGTTTTGAAACGCTTCGCTTTGTAAACTGTTCGGTTCGGTTTGTAGAAGTTTTCGGTTCGGTTTAAGAACTGTTAGGCCCTTTTTGAGGACTGCTTTGTTCGCTTTCAGTTCAATATTTGAAATCGACAGAATTGCAGTTTGCATTATTAAGGACCGTCCACCCAGACATTATAATAAGGCTGAATGTTACCTTTCTCGGTATAACTTTATTCAGATTAAAATTATTTCGATATTACTGAAATAATTGAGGGGTCGTACTTGTGTGGGTACTTTTACTCATGCTTTGGATTTTGGAATAAAATTCTTAATATATGTTGGAAGACAACTTTACGGCATGGACGGATTTACGAGATACCGTGGTAGGGAAGGCAGTTACTTGAAGGGTGGGTGTTATTCCAGGAGAAGCTACGTTTAGAATGAAACATTAAATTCATCTTCAAATGACTAGGGGAAGGGCATGATTCACGCCCTGTATATGGAATATATCGTGGTGTAATATGACCAGGTAACCAAGAAAATTTGTGCTGTTTTTGAGAACAGTTAGTTTTGTCACGTTAGTGTGATCAAATTGATTCAGATAACTTTACACAGTATGGCGCTAAATTCGTTGTACAAAAACAGAGGAGTGATTCCTGATAGAAAAATAAACAAAAAAAAGTTTCAGTACACATAGGACGAAAAGCGTGTTGTTTACGTGTTATAGGCTGCCGAAAGCATAGGAAAAAGAACTTTAGAGTTAAATATTGCATAAACTACTCATTGTAGACGTGATGTGGTATGATATCGACAAAGGATCCTAACCTGCTCTATCCAAATTTGCAGTTTTCAGATTTGTGCAAAGGTGGCGCAGGGGATTCCCCAAAGGACGTTAGGGATTCCCTGATATTTTTTGACGTAAATTCAATGGATAACAACATGTAAAGGACATTTAACTGCCTGGAAATAATACTACGTGGCAGGTCAATACTCATACACGAAGATAAAAGATGGCGGATGAAGTAAAAATTACTCTGTGTGGTTGCACACCTCCTCAAAAAAGTACTAGTAAAGTCGTTGTACAAGGATTCACTGGAAACTTTACGCCGCTAGAATGAAAAATACGTACGGCACAAGCCGATAAGTAACAGAAAATAAAGAAATTCCGATTGCTGATCTGCTCATATTACTGATATTGCAACGCCTTTGAGAACACATCTACCTTTACAACTACAGTAATTGAACAAGAACTACAGACAAATAAAGAACGCGTAATACTACAACAACTACTACTACTACTACTACTACTACTACTAATAATAATAATAATAATAATAATAATAATAATAATACACATAACTGTTTTAGCACGTTCATTTCGATCAGTACATCACACAAATGCGACTTCAGTACGTTTTCTTTTCTTTTTTTTTTTTTTCAATCAATGTTCTAAACTGGCGGATGTGAAACATAACGATATTTGTACGTACTGTATTCAGAGGCCAATATTTCTGGTTCCAAATCGTATAACGGGACTGCATACAGAGCAAAGTACAGAGGGGAGTCTTTGTTTACATGGAAAGAGAATGGTTGTCAGAACGGACACTGCAAAAGGTGTTCAAAGTTTCGACCCGCCACTTCAATGCAAAGGTTACAACGGCGTCGAAGGGAAAGACGCTGCGAACACGTTGTTGAGTGTGGATGTTCATCACTCCATCATGGGAAAACATAGCTTTATCTTTGAAGAGAATACGAGACATGAAGCGGGATGTATTAGCATGGTTCGCGTAACCACTGGACAAACTCCCGCCTACGTGGATGGCATGTAATGCATGCACCCTTTGCACATGGAAAGAGTACATCTGATTTTCGTGAAGCATGCTCCAAACCTGCCGATGATGGGTGTTAATTTCAGGAGCTACTACCCGTGTGCTGGTGGACGGTTTTCTCTTATCTCAAGCAAGAATTTCCTCCTCAAAAGTCACAGTCCATACGGTTCTGTTTCGTCCATCATTGGGGCTGTGTGCTTCCAGCAATCCTGTTTTTTGCAATCTTCGATCTACGCCGGAAGACGTTGCGTGGAGTGGAATTCTAAGATTAAGAAACTGTTGTCTGCACAGCCGTTGTGCCACACGGCCATTACCATCCGCTTTGCCGTATGTCAGACCAATGTCTGCCAATTACTCACGTGTGTACTCCTCTATTACCTCTGTAATCACACTCGTTGGCCGTATGGTGATGAAATAAAACAAAATTAAAGTAGGAAATGGCAGGTGTTTCCTCGCCATTGTGTTCACTGTCCAGAATTGAAGATAGCGAGATTGCAGCTTAGTGCAACTCTTCTGTCCGAGAATTATATTTATGCGTATGATTAGTAAATGTACAAAACCGACATTTTCACGGAGAAGATACCACACCCAGAGCCATAGCAGACGAGGGAGGGGGGAAAGAACTGGTAGCAAGAGGGTGCCGAACAAGCAATAAGAAAAAAGAAGTGTTGAAAATGAGTAAATGATGTGGTGCCACGTAAAAGTATTGGCGCCCTATTAAATCAATACTGTTGTCGGTTTGCAAAGAAATTCATTTGTTAAAAAAATTCTTTCACGCTACTCTCGCAATCCAAACGTTTCAGTAAAACTCACAAGAAGTTTTTACTCATTACTTACAGAAAGTTATTATATAATGATTTGTTAAGGATGTGATATACAAGGTGCCGAGCAATGACTTACATTGTACGTAGGAGCGTTCTGATGATGATGAGTCTGGTTAGTTAATTACGCTTTTCTTATAATATTTATCAGGACGGTTAGAATAAAAGTTTGAAAAATGAGAGAAATGAAGAAACATACAAGCTGCTATTTGAGCAGGAATATTAAAAGTGAAGGTAAACAAAGGGAATAACAACATTTTGGAATTTGAAGCAGTTGTAGAATAGAGGCTTAACAGGTCAGAACTTAACCCAACGAATTTCATCTTTTTCAAAGCTTGATCACTACCAGTGATTATTTTTATACAGTTGATATATGAAATGCTTCTGATTTGAAGGAATTTATTGGGATCATTTCTCCATCAAATACTTGTATTGCCAGAATTTTTTTTTTTATTTTTTTGGGTGTGTGTGTGTGTGCATATGTGGTATCTAGTTGTGTGATATTTTTATCTATATATATATACATACAAAAGATATACAAACATTTTATATATATGGAATGAGTACTTTCAAGCTCAATGAGTACTTTCAAACTCATTGTTATTTTATTCTTTTATTATACACAAATCTGCTAACTGGCGTATGTTACGAGTGAGTTAAAGATTAAATTCAGCTCCATTTGGATACAGCTGAATTCGCTTTGACGGAGTTTGCTTAAGTTTTGGTTAGCCAATAGTAAACGAAACCACGTTTCAAACCCTATGGACAGTTTAGTTTGGCAAAGTTCTGCCGACAGTTCTGAACGGTATGATTCTGTTCGGTTTGAGAACGGTTCGGTTCGGTTTGGGATCGGTTCGGTTCGGTTTAGGATCGGTTCGGTTCGGTTTGGAAACGGTTCGGTTCGGTTTGGAAACGGTTCGTTTCTGTTCCGGTTAACCGTTCCAAAGATAAGCTTCATGTTGATAAGGGTCTAAACGTAACGTTTTCTTAATTTTTGTTTCCACAATGCGTAAATGGCTGACTACCGGTGAGGGGCTTACTAGTGGCACATTAACCCTATATATATATATATATCAATGCGTGGTGTTTATTTTTCCTAAAAGCTTTTTGAAAAGAGGGTTAAAATCTGAAAACACACAGTTGCGTGCTATTATGATTAGTGATGGGTAAATTTCGGGGAAGATATTTTTCGGGAATATTCCCAAAAGAAAATTGCATTCTAATGTTAATTATGATTTCGAAGTTAACTTCGTTTCTTTTATCGCAGTATATTATTACAGTTGTCTTCACAGGATTCTTTAAAATGTATATTCTAATCAGTGCTATGTTACTTTATTAATATTTTATTATATTTAGATAATACGCATAAATATATATTCAGTTGCAATATGTTCTATGAAAATAAATATGTGGAAAAAATGGTGTAGTAAGTCCACATATTTTTACACCGCTAACCTGTTTAAATTTATAAGTAAATGGATTTTCTAAACTTGACTCTACAACTGATATTATAAACATATTAAATTTTTAAATGTTATAAACAAATTAGATTGGGCAACTGCCATAAGATACATGTCTCACCAATTTATCATTTGCGCATACATATCTATGGTCACAAAATTTGCAAGATAATGATTTATCTTTATAATTTAGCACGTAACATTGCCACACATGACCTTTCTTCCTATACTTATTTCTCGAAATTTCATGCATTAATTCACATGTAATAGAAGTTCGAATACCTCTTCACAAATCCGAATCAGAGACAGACCGACGTCTATCATTAACGGTGCTTCGGGGTGTATTAATAGTACTTCATCTCTATTTCTACAATTTGTACATTACTTTACAAACTTTCAAGGGCGTCAATCCCGGGGGGCCGAGGGGGCCCGAGCCCCCCAAAGCTCATGTGAGCACCCTTACTATATTTGTAAATTTATAACATTTGCCATAATTTGAATGCAATTTGTTTTAAAATCCTCGTATATGCTCTCTGCATCTGAATGCCCCCCCCCAAATTTTAAGATAAATCGACGCCCTTGCAAACTGGTCTCCTTTCATCATTTGTAAATTAGTACGTTGCTACTTTTTAGTGCAAATGAAAATAGAACTAACAAATCATATGAATAGTTATATAAAGTACAGTCAACGAATTTTATTTTTTTAACGTCCAAATTATTTAAAGGCTAGAAGTAAATCATAATAAATGAAAATAAAGTAATTAGTCATACGGTTCTTATAATTTGGAAGATAAAATAAAGAAATGGAAATACACTCCTTCCCGGGAATTTATATGCTAGGGAAAAACTCGGGAATATTATCATTTTTTATTTTCCTTCCCACAGGGAATATTTCCACTGCCCATCACTAATTATGATACGTATTTAAATAGAAAAATGAAATAATAGTAATTACATTTATCATTCGACTAGCAGCGTTCACCCCGCTTCGCTGCGGTCACCCCGGAACGCAATAAACTTTGTTACTTAGATAATTTTTACTTTTTCGCTTTCAAGTGATATGATAAAAACCATAGAAGATTGCAGTAAATCTTAACATTATATCGCCTGTCATTTATGTTAACCCGCCCCGCTTCGCTGCGGTCATCCCGGTGCTGGCATATTGTAAAAGTGTCTGTAAAAATAAGCAAATCAATTAAAAAATTTTAAACAGAAGATTCAAGCTATTTTCCGCTGTATATCGCCTGTCATTTATGTTAACCCGCCGAGTGACACGGTCATGCGGGTTGCATATAAATACGTTTATTTTTACTTATGATGAACTAATAACAAAGGATTTGTACGTTATGGACACTTGAATGGTCAATTATCTCAAGACACTGGTAATTAAAAATTAAAGTGATATGATAAAAACCATCTAGGGTCCAAATCCTAATAACCCCCCAAAAATGAAAGAAATTGGTTCAGCCGTATTAGCGTGATGAGCGGACAAAGGATTTTGTACGTTCTCTTTTATATATATAGATGTGTAGCTAGTATAAAAATTATTAATAGGTGGCAGCACAGGATAACTTTCACTTAATTTACACCACGGTTGAATAACTGATTGAATTTGTTCAAATTCTTACATTAATTTCGACTACTTTTATTTTCTGTATTAAACTTTGTTATTAAGGAATGAATATATTTTAATTGTTGCATATGGAACGAAAGGAATCAAAACTATCGTAGGAAAGGAATCAAAACTGTTACTGGGCTAGCGTTGGAGTCCATTTACAGTATTTAAGTAATAAAGGATCCAATTACGTAGGAATTCGAATTTTTAGAGAAGCAATTATGGGTGATTTATGCTCTTGCTTCAGTAATTCAAGTAAATTATGTGGTGTAAAGTGTAAGTTCAATGTATATAGAGTATTCCAGATAGCACTTTTTCTGTTATCGAGAGAAAAAATTACCCAGAATTATTGCGCGACGTGACGTCACGTGGAAGAGAGCACGAAACAAACACATTGTAGGGAATACAGTAAGCGGTGTCGATGCGTGAAATTTATAAAGAATGGGTAATTATTCAGACAAAAATGAATAAAAATAACTTTGTTGTTGCTCAATGTCCGAATTGAGAAAGGAAGACTCCATGTATAACATAGCACTCCTTTCCTAAAATGTTGTTGGTATGACAGTGAGTCTCTCGGTGTAAACGCGCAATCAGAATCAATGTAAACAATGCTAATATTTATTCTATTCATTTCTTACCGAAAAATTATGAGACAGACTTACAACACGAACTTCATAAGCTACCTGTAAGAAAAAAAAAAGTTGCGCAATTTCTTCTCTGCATATATCGAATTGGCATGGAATTGTTAAGAACGAACAGAAGTAAAAAGGTTAAGAGAAAATAATTTATTTTTCAAGCATATGAAGTTGAAGAACTTGAAAGAAATTTATATAACTAGAGACATGGATACAGATCTGTAGAACGAGCAAAAATGTTAGAAAAGAGGATTTGCCCATTTTGTCCCCATAACTCCGTGAAGCCAAAAAAAATAATCGAGACAAATCTGATTGGTTATTCTTTTTTGCGCCAGTAATGCTCGCTCAAAACTAGGTTTTCCGTATGCCAATATGTAGTTTACATTACGTTTATTCTTATTTAAATATTCACTTTAACGTTTAAAATGGTTACATGTGCAGCTTATGGATTCCTGTTCGTTACCTTCAATGGAGCTCGCGTTTTTATTTCCGTTAAATCTCGTGCTCACTTGGGCTAGGACTCATCCTCCAATAATTATCACATTCAGGGAGGGATCCAGGATTTTCTGAGTGGGGGTGCACCAATAATTACCAAACTAACCAATCACACCGAAACTCTTCAAAGTGACACGTGACAATATTCTTACCCTTGACAACGCTGACACATAGAACGGGAAGGGGGGGGGGGTATTTTATAGAAGGTCGCATGTTTTCTGTCCTACTTAACAAATGTTATATTGTTTTACTTGGTGAATTCTTTTCCTTCAACCTTCAGAAAATCGACTTAATGTATTGCTTTTGCAAAGCTCTGTTTTCTTTTAAGTCCCAAACGAAACATGATGGCAGAAAGTTTCGGAAAGTGTTGCTATTTTCACTGCTAGCTTCTCGTTTCAGATAGTGTATATTTACAACGAACGGGTGCACGTGCACCGGTGCACCCCCTAAATCCGGCCCTGATCACACTCACTAGACTGCTGGGAGCTCGTGCTCACTAATTTCATTGGGGGTGAAGGCGCGGTGGCTCAGTGGTAGAGCGTTCACCTCCGGTGCTTGGGGTCCCTGGTTCCATCCCAGCTCAGGCCGTGTGGACCTTGTGGTGGACAAACACCGTGCTTGAGGGTTTCTCGGGGTTTTCCCGGTTATTCCTACTTTCTTCATTCCACCATTTCATTCATTTCTCATAATCACCGTCTCCTTTAGCCTAACCGGCATAATCGTGGGACGTAAAACTTAAAGATTTCATTTCATTTCAATTTCATTGTGGTACACGTTTATTGGGTTTGGGCTCACTACATTCAATAAAGCTCGGGCTTACTAATCTGAACTGGAGTAAGGGTCACTATCATTAATGACCTCGTGCTCAATGACGTCAGTGGGGTTTGCATTGAGTTTATTACTTTCAGTGGGGAAAGCGTTCACTATTCTCGCTAAGGCTCGCTCTTACTCAAGCTCGGACTCATATCTTTCAATGAGGCTCGATTCATGAAAAATTGTTTCATTTGTTTCTACATAGTACCGAAAATTATCTGTGCCATTAAAATTTTCAGATTCTTTAAACAATCTTTCACTTTTTAACATTTCTATGCATGAATTCAATCAATTTTATGATTACTGAGGAATTATTACTTGATCAATTTTCTTATCACTTACTTATGTGAACAGGCCTTTTCTATTCTTTGAAGTATTAAAACCCTAAAGGATATTCGTCTTAATGTGGAATCGGACCTAACATAAATGATGACAAAAATTATTCCAGATTTCAATACAATTATGAAAAAATACAAAGAATTTTATTCCTCACATTAGTGACCTCACATTTGAGAACATTGTTTATCAAGTGAATTTCCTTTAAAAAATACATTAATTCTCAGTCTTGAAAGTTACTGTATTTTCAATTGAAATTTAGTTCACTATGAAACAATTATGTACGAAGCAATTTGTATCTTTAGAATAATTTACTTATTGCATTATTTTTCTTGATCTTTTTCTTGTCAGTGATAATTTTAATTAGTACCGGTAGAAATCTGTTATAATTCCTCTCATGTTAGAATTTTTATTTTTAGAAAAGCACTTTATGCAACTATTTTCAGTCCAAATGCTTATATATCTATATATCCAATGCAATTTATTTTGTAAAGGAGATAATTGTAATTAATAATGGATTGGAATCAAGCATTGGTTATTTAGATATTTTGAGTGAATTCGCTATCTCCTATAATCTGATGGGAAATTTTCAAAATGGCGACCATTTGCAAATATTACAATTACATATTTTTCATAATGTTAACGGATTGGAACCAAATCCTATATAAGAAGTGGTAGTTACAATACCTTAGATGTGGCTCTAGGGAAGAATGATCCACATAGAAATTTCAAAGTATTGGCCGTTTGATTATTTTAAAAACGTTACAGAAATCTGCTTGTCTGTCAAGACCGTGCCAAAAGGCGTATTCTTTAAAGTGCAGATCTTATTCCGAAAAATCGTCATAAGTAAAGGGTCGTACTGCTAGACATGGTCAACTCAAAATAATAATAATAATAATAATAATAATAATAATAATAATAATAATAATAGTAATAATAATAATAAAAGAAGACTGTATCCCAGCACACGTACTTGCTATATTTCAGTGCAATTTTTTAGTTTCCAATATGTCCCATTGAGTTGTACGCATTTTTGCCAAAGTTACAGTAGTTTGAAAATTCTTTCCTTTGATAAGTCCGGTTTGGTCACTTCGCACGAAGTTTAGAACCTCAAGTTCGACTTCCTTGTTGCTGGTGTACCCCTTTATGGCATGTGTTCTTTCACGAAAAGAAACAAATTGTAGTCTAATCCAACTGGACCTAGAAAAATGGTATAGAGGTGCGTCCGACCCAACTCTAGCTACCGCATTCCTCGTAAATTGTGCTGTGTGCGCTAGCATTGTCGTGCAGGAGGATGCTCCTATCCCTCTCAGGACGTTTGTCACGCATGGCTCACCGAAGATTCTGCAACGTGCAAGTAGTGTTCCACGTTTAATGCTCCCTGGAGCAAAATAATTCTGGCATGGGAAACATCCTTCGCGTCCCAGAAGACAGTTCTAAAAATCAAGTTCGATCATGGCTTCGATGTTAGACATTGTAGTACTATGTAGTTCCTTCGTAAATGTATTATTAGTTTCTTGCGATACAAAAGTTTCGGTACCTGTGTGTTTTGAGTTCTGGAAATAAATGAGGCGCTCAAAATAATAACGGCAGATCTTAACCAATCTCAAAATTTGGTATACTCTTCCCAAACTAGATTTTGGTTCTCTCATGTACTGAAGTATCAATATATCTACGCTCTCATATGCAGTTTAGAATTAAATAATGTCAATTTTCTCAAAACGAAATTTTGTTGGAATCTGCCGTTATTATTACGAGCGCCCCGAATGTTCGTCATTATGAACATTTCTACATTTTGGTGCTACAGTGACTTAAAAAAAATGTCACTCATATAAACAGTATATACCACTCAATGCTTAATTTTATTTTCCAGATTCTTATGAGAGGGGTTTGGAAAAGCTGAAGTTGGCAGAGAATAATACCGAAATACTGTTGATACATCTGCCAATGATAGTGAGGAAGAAAGTTTATATTATTATTATTATTTCCGAAATGGGAGTCTCGACTCTCTACGACAACCATATGTGAAATGGCGGCGGGTCAAAATGTAAACAAAAAGGCCACCTCTATGAATCGGAAAGATGAGACGAATATGAAAACATGAAACTACGTGTGACATTATTTTCAAAGTACATGGATTTATAGCAAAAGCGTCTTGTTCCAGGGCCCTAGCAGGTTCCCAGGTGGGGTTCAATTCAAAAGTTTCGAAAGCAAGGGTTTAAGTAGCACATCATTTGAAAGTTGTTGTGAAATGAAAAAAGATGAGTTCACAATGTCGGACTAATTTATATTGAGAATAACAAAGAAATAAGAAATAATGGAAATGGTAAACAAATAAAAAAGACAATAGTAGTCTCCGTTCTATGATGCTTCCAATCGTCTGCAGCGGCGGTTATAGCTGCCGCGTGGTGTTAACAACCTCTGTATTTCGGTTGGTTTACTCGTAGATCTCTTTATTTCAACGGGTTGAATAAATGAAGATGCAACATAATTGTCAACAGTGATTATCAGATGCAACATAATTGTCAACTGTGATTATCAGATGCAACATAATTGTCAACTGTGATTATCAGATGCAACATAATTGTCAACTGTGATTATCAGGTGCAACATAATTGTCAACTGTGATTATCAGATGCAACATAATTGTCAACTGTGATTATCAGATGCAACATAATTGTCAGCATTTATATACAAACTCATTTTTCACTATTGCAGCATATTGGGTTACAGATGATACATTTTTAACTTTTTTTGGATATTTACGTGGACAATAAACGTAAATACCACATTTTGTTTCTCCAGCTCCAGTAGTTTGAGCTGAAAATGCGTGTGATACATAGTGCGGCATTTTAAACTAAAGATGTCGCGTTTTTGAACATTTCATATTTTTTTTCGCCATCTACGCTTACTGATCATCATTCATGCCAAATTATATATTCCTAGCTTCAGCAGTTTGGAGAGACTATACTCTCAATGTAGGTTTTAACCGGCCATCTTGGATTCAAGGTGGCCATAGACTTTTCATTTAAGTTTGTGTTCACATTTTGACGCTCCGTCATTTTGCACAGGTTCATTATAGAGAACATCTTCTTCTTTCAATGAACAACAGCCTTCAAACAATGTGCTAGTTAACCCTAATTACCTGTCTAATCTACATAAATCTACATAATCTAATTACCCTAATCTACATAAACTCCTACCGGGAATCGAACCCGGGTATCCCACAACGAAGAGCGTACGCTAACCGAGGAAGAAAGTTGTGCGAATAAGAAAAACAGTGTGAGAGTACAATTATTGTAATGATATTGGCATATCTCGGAATTCTTTAACGTTAGAAACGTAAAATTCCATATTTGGACTTTTTATCTAAAATAATTTAACTCGTGTTTAAGCATATTTTGATATGTGTCATGTGAGGGCCAAGAAACGGAAAAGTTGTGTGAAGAAAGAGAAGTTGAGACTGAAAGTTAGGTGTTATCAAGGTTAGGTGTTCGTACTTCGTAATCCCTTAAAGTTAGACACATGAAATTTAGTTTCTCAACCCTTCATTTAAAATAATTAAAGATGTGTTTCATTGTTTCTTTATATTTGTCTTAGAAGAGAGGAAAAGATCTTTAAAAAGTGGGGATTGCAATTATTGTAATAAGGTGCTTACATTCGGAATTCTGGAAGGTTACAGACATGGAATTTGGTGTTTTTACTTTTCATCTGAAATGATTATGCATGCATTTCAACGTTTTTGTGTTATACCCAGCCTTAAAGGAAAGGGAGTAGGATGCATCACTAACATACCCAGCTGAGAAAGCTGATTAGTCGCTCAGCGTTTACTTAAGCATCATTGTGCAATGTACAATTGTTTGTTTTGAATAAGGTACCTATTACGAGATTCTTATGGGGGATGATAAGTGGATTTTATCATTAATACTTGCAATTAATTTTTAATTATATTTTATAATAAAGAAGAATAAATCCTTGCTACGACTTAGTTCATTATTTTCTGTATGGAAGGTTATTCCAGAATAAATAATGGAAATCTATTTAAGGGTATTGTTAAGAATTTTGTTTAATACATACAAAATTCTTTCGGTTGTGATGTATTAATTTGAAAAAATAATTTACGTAAGATATACGGATAAATATAGCTCAATTTTATTGGAGCAAACCAGGTTGAGGCAGTTGGAGTCGATCTTCCTATGAGACTTTGTGCACTTTCTATTCTTCAACGCGCAACTTTTAACTTGTAAATAAAATTAAACTTTTACAGTAATGATGAATGTTATTCTTTTTATTTATCTGTAGTTTGAATATGTGTCCTTTTCTTTACAACCAATTAGTGGTCCAGGGAGAAAATATGTCAAGTTACAAAATTTTACCTGGAGTCAAATATCCGTTCATTCTTAATGTAGGTTACCAGTAGATGTATAGTACTTCTTCCAGCCTCAGCCCTATGTATTGAAAATCCCACAGGAACAAACTAAACTCATCCCATTGGTTCTCAAATTGTGGATTCTACTAAAATTAATTAAACCACGTAAGCGAAAGGTAGTTGGCTTCCTCACTTTGCAATCGAAAGATCCCGGATTCTAATGTGGTTACCGGCCTTACTAACTGAATTTTCCAGACTTTTCGTTCAGTTTTCTCAGGAGAATGCGTCAGCGTGTTACCTATAAAGATAGGATTCTATTCCTGTTGTGGTTGTTACTAATTATTATGATTGTAGTATGATGTAGCCTCTCCACCTCCAAAAAATATAACAGGTGTACAAATGAACCGGTTCTTTTTAGTGAACCAACTGTTGAATGGCAGGTGAACCGTTTTGTCCATACCTAGCGCAAAGGATGCTTGCGTTACGAACTTAATCCTCACCGTAACTCTATTCGTGAACCGAATTTATTTTTCCCATTGAAATTAATAAAACAAAATTAATCATTCTAGCCACAGAAACATGATAATGCATGTATTGTATTATATTTGGAAGTACTTTCTTTCATGAAGAATGTGCAACGAAAATAATATTATCCTAAGAATAACAAATGAATAATAAATAAGTAATTAACAAAACAATATGAGGGTGAAAAAATGTTCAAAGGAGAATAAAAAGTAATATTTCGTCATACTACTCTCAAAGATACAATGTATACGATAGTGTTACCATATCCTCATATATCAGAAAGTTGGACACTATTCCATCTAATTAAGTCATTATATAAACATTAACTTTCGACATAAGAATTAGAATTAGAGAATGAGAACAATTTTCATCCCTTACCTTCAAATTTGCTTTCAAACCATTATGAAAATATATTGAGATGTATAATAAAATAATTAGGGTCTAAACAAAACCACTTATACAGCATCATGTTAACTTTCCTTATTCATACTGTTTAGTAGATCTTATCTTCTTTAACAATTCCCTTCATCCTACATCAGGGAAATAAACTCATCATGTGCATGAAGTTGACCTAACCATTTTAAAATAAATAAATAAATAAATAAATAAATAAATAAAAATAAAATAAAAAAAATTCAGCTAGAAATTAGTGCCCGATTCCCAGAATTAGAGCTACTCTGATTGATTGATTATTAATTTAACGTCTCTGTCACCAGCGAGGCTATATGAGACGTGAGTTAAACCTTAACTTGGAATCCGAAACATATGAGCTCCCGTCGGAAATCGAACAGAGGTTTTCAAAGGCAAGAGTGCATACGCCAAACGCTTAGCCATGAGGGAGCTCTAGTATTTATCTCGTTGAGAATCTAGGGTACAAGAAAAGTGTCTGGGCCAACTTCTCACTGGACCAACCACTTTATCAGAAACAAAAATCGTTTTCCACCACAAATTGCTGCCGAATTAACGTTAATTAGGGTCGATTCACAGAGTTAGTGTTTGTCTCGTTCTGCGGTTTTTTCTAATTTTATGCCAGACTGAAGTTGTATTTGTCATTCTCGGTTTGCGTTAATTTCTCGACAAGACCAGCAATAACTCATGGAATCGGTACTGATGTGACTTTCTTTTTTTCTTTTTCTTTTTCTTTTTCTTTTTTTTTTAATCACAAAGTGCTTGGACGAACTTCACAGACGACTTTCCTGATAGTCCCCAAGTTACGACTGTAATATTGATGATTAGTTCCGAAACTTCTGAAAAGAAGAAGAAGAAAAAAAAACGATTTCTTCAGTGGAATTGAAGGATCGAATCTCTGAAAGGAACTGACTTGGCTTTTGCGGAATCAAAAGAGGGATTCGCTTAGGAAAGGAAAAGATAGTTTCACTTTGTCGGATTGACGGAATTGGTTGATGGAAACAAAGAACAGAAATGTGAATCTACGTGTAGTTATTTAATAATCATGAAATCGAAAAAAAAAAAAAAAACAATACTTCAAATCGAAAGGCAATACTGACAGAAAAGAAAAAGATGAGCCTACTGCGTGTATTTAAAAATGATCAAGTCTTTCTATTTTTTCCCCCTTTTTTCATTATTCTGGTCACCGTAACTACTCTAGCAAAGGAGGGAATGCAGAAGGTGACTGCTAGTCTTATCAAAGTGTTTCTTTATCTTTTACTTTTACACAGGTTGTAAGGATTACCTGATCTAGTTTATTATTATTATTATTATTATTATTATTATTATTATTATTATTATTATTATTATTATTATTATTATTGAAACTATGAAAACGAGCATATTAGTCAAATCTTCGCGATTTTATTTAGTATAAGTTAATCCATACGCAAGTATGCTAATGTAAAATACGCAATCGATTGTTGCGATAACGTTACAGTTCAACACAAAGGCTACATAAAATAAAACCTATTGCGTAAACCGGGAGCATGTCATTGAGATCGAACACGAAGCCATTCGCACATTAACCACTTTTCCCAAATTTAAGTTGAATTAAAAGCTTGTTTTATGATAAGTAAAACGATATTTCGTTAACAGCATGATGATATATACGAGTCTCTCGATTTAATACGACTGTCACAACCTAGTAATAAAGGAATGTAGAGTTGTAACCCAAACCTTCCTACCAAAGTGAAATAATAAATAAACTGAATTCGAATAAAAGAAATTGGAGAGCAGAGAAAGGAAACACTTTATCATTAAAGGAAGTAAGATACGCCTACTTTCTAAAACTCTGATCGTTGTACGATTACTTTTCCAAAGCAGAATTGTTTATATAAAATAAAGAAAAAATCGAAATCTCTCGTTTAATTCTAGTCCTGTTGTCGCCTGATTTTAAATCCAAGCAGCGCAGAAGATTGTGAAGCCTCGTGTGGCATGTGTATCGTTACATTCAATGATAATTTCAGCTAAAACTATATTTATTTATCTGCATACGAAACAAGATTAAGTTCAATTCTTTACCTGTCTTTCGAAAAATGAAATATTTGATTTTCCTTCAACACTTTATATGTTTATTTGCAAACACATATATACATCAAGTAGCTAGTAATTATCCCTTCTTGAATGAGTAGATGACGCAAGTTTCCTGTGTGCGTTCGAGAGGTCTGCACGGACCGGAATTTTTAGCCAGGGCCTGGCTGGCTCGTAAATTTATAATGTGAGGCCCAACCCGAGTCCGAAATATGTTTCAGCATTTAGGTCTGAGCCACTCCCGAACTCGTGTGATAACAAAGTGAGGCCGAAATAAGCCCGAATTACAAAAACTTAATAATTAACGCAAAAATGTATTTTATTTGCAGTAATTTTTCAGTTGTGCTTTAAAAGTTCTCCAGAAACAACGGTGCAATAAATATCGTTGCACTGTATATTTACAAAGTTAGGCCCGAAAAGGCTCTAGAAATATGGTTGTATATTTATACATTTACGGCCCGAGCCCGACCAGGGCCGAAATGACATATGACCTTTAGGCCCGAATTGCCCGCGGGTTCGGCTAAAGACCGTGCAGGCATCTAGTACGTCGCTCTGGTTTTAATATAGGTGGAACTTCTTGCCTGGAGTACACAGTAATCAGTTTAACAGTATTCTTTATCTTATACAGTATCGGTGTTGAAAATGTTTGTTAAACTGCAGTGATCAGATTAAACAAATTACTTAGTCATAATAAACATGTGTAAGCAAATGAATTAGTTTTGATTTTAAAGTACAATAAACGTAAAATGCAGAATGCAGCAAACAGTGAACGTAAAATATGTAATTTACTACCCAGGCCAATTTACTACCCAGTCCTTAAGCCAATTGGACCAATTGCTCCCAATCGGGCCCCGCGGCAATTGAGACGTTGTGCTAGTGCCGTCAAATCTACTGTCCAGTCTACTCTAGAGTGCTGTTGTTTTTTAGCATATTAGGCCCCAGAGCAAATAAGTGCGTTGTGGTCCCTATGACTAAATTTTCCTCCTAACACATGAAATTAATACCTGCATGGCCTTCTGCTCGCGGGCCCCCCGACAAAGTGGCAATGGTACCGTTAAGATGGCTCTGCTACTCTCGGTTGTCAAGTACACCCAACAACATATTGCAATACAGTTACGTCCATAGACCCCACAAGGGGGCGTATGACCTCCCCCTAACAAGTATATAAATAATTTGTATTAAGTTTCCGGGCATAAGTAAATATTTTTAAAATTTAATGCTGCAGTAGTTTCTTTATTTTTATACGTTTACAACTTCTGTTGTAAAAATAGATATTATGTCCATGGAGTATTCTGCTGTTCCATGATTGTTGCATGATATATTTGATTTTGTAATATGCCATTACAGTCTAATGTGATGATGTTTTTAATAGGAGGGTGCCCGAAATTTTTTGCACCGACTGTACTTGACGTTTAACAAAAAATTTCTGGCTGTTCATATAATTCGTAATTTTGTTTGTTATTCTATTTCAAATTAACATGGAAAACAAAAAAAAAATTCATTACGAATTATAGTTTTGGGAATCAATATCTTTATTTATATATTAAATTAGTTATAAGTCTTGTATATGTATATGTAAATGGATTATTACAATTCTTACGGTATCAGTGCTATCTGAAAATATAGATCCACAATTGGACGGAACTTTTCGAATAAATAACCAATCTAAAATTCGACAGAATTTTCAGGACCACCCTTCACCTCTCTTTTAGATACCTAGGTCCTTCTGAAATCTAGTTTAATCCAGATTTTACCAAATTTTATTCGTTTCAAAGCTCCACCGCCAAAAATGCTTTGTTTTGATTGGAGGATTCACCCACGCTATGATATTAGAGAGCGATTATTCCCATTCCATGCCTGAAAATTTTGCTGACAACAGCCAGACTCGGATCTTCCAGCTCAGAAAGGTAGAAAGGAGCTAGAAAAGCTGCAGTAAAAGGTAAAACTAATATAATAGTTGAATAACTACCAAGCAGGAAGCTAAGGAGCCACAATTTGCTAGATTCTCATAGTAATAATCCGGACTGAAGAACTAAAATAAGAAGCATAACTCGGGGACGCCATGTTGTGCAGATATAGATAGTGATGGACAGGTTCTGCGAAGTGCATCAGTTTGCGAGTTGTTCTTAGGGATCCACAAACAGTTTCGGAGGAGTAGTGTTTTTCCCCTTAAAATATTCTTATCCTAAAAACTATTTCTTTTCGAGTTACGTAAGGCCTGCCTCACTGCCGTTTGTTTGTCGTGTATGTAGTGAATGTGATTTCTTTTTGTATTTATTTATTAGTAACATGGCGGTATTTAATTTCTTTGTAGTTAGGCTAGTAATCATAATGCACGTGTAAAGTTTCAAGAGGGCTCCTGTCTACTCCCAAATTGGGATTGCAGCTTCCAGCGGGATGAGTTGAACATGTAGTTTGTTCCGGGTTCCTGCCCCTTCAGGGCAGGGGTCCTATTGTTAGTCAACACTTTGATATGTCCCCTCGGGGCCATTGATTAAACAGGTTGAGTTAAGAATGTGATTTAGTGAATACAAGGGCCAGTTGGCCCTGTTCTTTTCTTTCCCTTTCCTTTCGTTACCTTTCATAGAGCCGATTTAAAATGGTAAAATCTGAATGTTGTCTGTGTATATTTATTAGTATAACATGTATTAATGTAGTGTGTAGTATGGATGTGGCATGTATGTGTTCGTAATGTAGTAAACATTTTCTAGTAGTAGTAATTGTGGTAGTTAAGTGATGAAAGAGTGTGTGAGATAATTAAATATGGACAGTGTAGTATTTACTATGCGATAATTTTTTTTTTATTATTCCGTCATTAAATGAACTTATAAACAATATTTGAAAGTGAACGTAATATAGTACAATAATTCCGTGTACAAGGTCACATTCAGTGGTTCAAGGGTTGATCATATCGTCGCTAGCCCTCTAGTGTCAAAAGTCAGTACTAACCGTTCTTCTTATGTCGATGCTCTTAGTGATTTAGTTTTCATGGAATTGACCTTTCTTTCCGAAATAAAACCTAGAAGGTATAATTCCCAGCCCATATGGATGTACAGTTAGGTTAAGTGACCCAAAATTAATATATTCTGAAAATTACAACATTCTGCTTAGTCTAGAAATCGAAATATTTAAGTAAATAAACAATACGTAATTTCTTAACGGAAGTCGAGCGATATGATGCTAGTTCTTCGCTTTGAAATTATATTAAATGTTCATTTTTTTTTTTTTTTTTTTTTGTGGCTGCAGAATAATTTCATTGTTGTCAGAATTTCATAAACATTAAATATTATCGCAGATAATTCTATTTTTCCAGTGAACATACGTATGATTTTTTTTCTTTCTTAATAAAGCAACCAGGTATTACATAGTATTGTGTGTGTGGTGAAAGAGTCTTGAGTTCGAGTGAGGTTGTCGTGCAGTGATCGGAATGGGAAATGTTTGTAGTGACTATAGATTTTAAGTATTATGATGAAATGTGTATGTAGGCTGGGCGTAGATAGAGGAAACAGGGTGTTTGTAAAATATAGCGTTGTAGTAAATGAAAAAGATGATGATATGAATATTATATGAATATTAATATGAATATGAATATGAAGTATATGAATATTGTAGTAGACGAATATAGAAGATAGGACACCCATAGAGTTAAATATATAGTAGCCCAGTGAATACTTCGCCACGTGTCGATATATATATATATATATTGAATAGATACGTATAGCTACAAGCATCTCAGGTTCTGACCCCTGCACCGGAATATCACGCGGACGGGAGGGCGATATATAGTCGGACTATGGTAATACTTTGTAGTTTAATGTGTTAGAGTAATGATCAACCATAGTAATACCATCTGATAGCATGGGTAGCATCATATAATCGCTGACTGGACATATTTAATAATCAATTATGCAAAAGACAATAGTAGCTGTAGAACGGGGCTGTAGTGAATTATATTTTCTGGTCGGTTTTAAAATAGAATATCCTGCTCCGTGAGATTTTTTTTCCTTCACGTTACCTACTCGGGCTAGCTTACAATGTTCATGGAGGCGACAGCTCTGACAGGGTTACAGAATCAAAACAATTAGTTATTGAAATTTATACCGTACCCGGGCATCGACCCCTCCCCCCTTGAATATTTTCGTTTTCTTTTCTTAGTTTTCAAACTAGATAGTGATGGAAATTAATCGATGCATCAGAATTTAGCGCATTCTGCGAAGGGGAGCTATCGGTGAAGTTTGGCAATAGAAATCACCGATCCAAAATCCAGTTTATTTAATTTTTTTTTATGTTGGCAAATCACTAATTAGGGATATCTTAGCTATTACTCTAGTTTCATTACTATTCTGGATTCTTTTAGTTTCCGAGAGGTTGGATGATTTTTTTCTTTTGAAATTCTAAATTAACGCCTTCTGTAACCTTCCGGAGGATTCCGGGATCTGCAAGGGTGTTGACCGGATACGGTGAGTGGTGGGATTTCCCTAAAGCCTTTGTCTTTCCGAAAATCCCATCGGGGACACAGACTTGTCTCATCTTCGCAGAGATCTTTTATCGGCTATTTATTTGGTAAGCCGAACCCCTTTTGGCATAAAAGAGAATATTTGGTTATAGTATGTTGTATACGTAAATTCGACCCCTTATCTTTCGTAGTTGTAGTGTTCTGTCTCTTCTCTTTTTACCTATACTTCTTCTATTTCTTCTCTAGAGTTTTTTTTAATTTCAACCCCCCCCCCCGATTTTGAACTTGTCGCTTACGATTTATTTAACGTACAACTCTGATCTGAAATTACCAGCTGAGACGTTGCAAGACACGATTCATGGATAAAGTAGATAATGATTGGGTCCTCCATCACATTTTGCCCTATCGCCGAAATGAATAACGACTTCATATTTGACGACACTTCAATTACGTTCTTTCACCGTTGTCCCTTTAAATTTTTTTAATCCATTGGTCATTTTCCTTTCTGTTTTGGTTTTCGTTTATCTTGTAGTTAACCTGGGCCCAGAAATTGTATTTTAGGTTATCTAGTTATATCTTTAGGAATGTTCTGTGTTACGTGCCTGCCTCACAAAGTTTTTTTAAAATTATTTAAGCACTAACTGAATATATGAAAGTTAAAATTTATAGACGCGTGGTATCAGATAAAAATTCAATTCTTTTCTACATGTAACGTCGGAAGTCATTTGTTTTCTTGTACTTGCAACCTTTTCAAAAATTATTGTTGGGGTGATTAATTTAAATGTGTGCGCATTTATTATAAATATATATATATAGAGAGAAATGAATACGTCAAAATGTACATGTACTTAGTATGTGAATATGATTTTAAAGTAAAAGTATGATATTAAATGTATTATATGGATATATGTAAGAGCGCTCGTGTCTGTCCCCCCAAACGTGTATTGGTTGCTATAGTTTACCAGTAAGTTTTCCGACGAATATAAGAATATAGATTTTGTCAAGAATACCGCCGTGCACTCAAGTAATTTTTCTTTTCTTCTGAATAGATGTAAATGATAACCTATGTAATTATTTAATGGCATGTATTGAGAAGTAACGGCAGGTCTAAACGTAACCCACATCATAATGAATATTATCCCTGAACTACCAACCTAAAACCATTGTGGAAAGTGTACCTTTAATCCTTGTCACCTGCATATGTATCCTGTGACTTGACCAGTGTTTTTTTTTATCCTCAATTTAAACCATCATACTCCGTACACCTGTGGAAGATCGTTTTAAATCCGAACCATGTATACATATTTACAAAAGTGACCCTGGATAAAGGAAAGGTCTCATGATGTGTCCCAGTGTTGAACAAATAACTTGAAATTATCCAATTATTAAGTTTGGAAATGGACTGTCTAAGAGGAGAAACATCCTCTGGCGAAAGTGATTTTTCAAAATCCCTAGATGGGTATAAACGTCGCAGTGTGCGAGTGCAGATATAAACTGCTAAGAGTTACAAACTAAATATAGTTGATGAATGGTTTTTATAAACCAATAGTTATATATATATATAGATATATATATAAACACAAACTAAGTTAAATGGAGCGAAATGTTTTTGGACACTACGAGTAGTGCGTGATTTGTGATTTGAACGCTCAGAATTATTAATATTTTATTTCTCAATGTGAGGTAGAGACTCATAAGTTCTAGTAC
Organism: Thermobia domestica; assembly: GCF_964235325.1. NCBI lineage: Eukaryota > Metazoa > Arthropoda > Insecta > Zygentoma > Lepismatidae > Thermobia > Thermobia domestica. The sequence continues at coordinate 53,655,646 of NC_137461.1, read as the reverse complement.
ACCTAATTTTTTTTCTTTTCTTTCCTCTTTGTCCATATTTTTTTAAGTGAAATAAGTGTCTCCTTTGCGTATGTCGCAAATCATAATTTTGCTTTAGCATGCCTAAGATATGATACATGTAATTATTTTTTTTCTTTCCATTTGTCAATATGATCAAATGTATAAAGACTTACTAAAGTATAACCCTATGTATTCTATTGATATATAACCAAGAACTTGTGCTTTTAATATTTTTTTATATAATTATTTCTTTTTTTCCACTATAAATGTAATAAACTATTTGTATCCCTGTAGTTAGTTGGTTTCCTTTAAACATATATACACTGTCCTGAGTGAGTGAGCGTGTGAATGCATGATAGATTTAATTTAAGTAATTTTAGTTATATCATTTGTTATATTAACATCTATAATATATGTGTCATGTTTTAATATATGTGTTAAGGTAAATAACCTAGGTCATGAAGGACCGCTACTAATGGTTTAAATCGGCTCTAGGAGTGAAACGAAAGTAGCAGGATGAGCCTAAATACGACATCTTTCTTCCAGGAAGTTGAAACTCTTATTGATACGATACATAAATTTATATTGAGTTTATAAGTTTGATTTCTTTTTCTTTCTTTCTTGGCTAATTCATATGCGTGGTCGATCCTAGAGAACAGAGTTCAGATGCTGGATGGTTATCAATTACCGGTTGGAATAACATTACAAAAAAATGATTTCGAGTTTCTCGTTTCCTGGTCTAGATCTGGGCAACCCTACAAACGTGGTGCCTGGAGCTAGGTCTGGATGGTATGAGGGAACATGTGTCTATTCCGAAGCATTCCAAAATTGAGTAGTCGTTAATAACACTTAGAATGATTCATCTTTCAACGACTTTCCCGACTTCTTACTATATTCCCAGAATTATCCAGTAATCTATTTCTTAATAAAATACTCTATTTGTTTCTTTTTCTTTCTTTTTCCTCCCTTTTCCTACCTCCTTCTTTTACCTTTCTACTTTCTTCTCTTTCTTTTGTATTTCTGAATGAAAGAAAACGGAGTCATGACTGAGAGTAGTCGCTATTGGAACGGTCAATAAGTTGTTTCGATGAGTTTTCTTCGGGAGTCCGATATGGGATAATTAACAATGAGATGAGTATGCATTGAGGGACGAACAATAACAAGAAAGTTTATTGAAATTTACTTTATTGGAAAATAATCATGATTTCAATTAGTAGGTGTTGTTTAGTAATCGCCCTCGTTAAAGAAAATTAATTTTAGCGACTCCTCTACATTGCTCTTCTTCGTTTACTATTTTTTTTATTTTTACCGTTTTCTTACAATTGGCTAACCGACTTGTTGCCCTGGAAACGGCGGTTTCTATGCCAACGGACAACGTTTTTTTTACAATTGGCGACCGTTGACTTTGGACAGTTACCATGGAAACAATTGTTTTCCCTGGTAACGGATCTGAAATTATTTATTAAACACTGTTTAGGATCGAGCACATATTGACTTGGCCACAAAAGGGTGAATAAAAAAAAGTCACAGTGAGATTAAATAATTATAGTCATTGGCTGTTCTGCTATCTTTGTCTCTCTCTGTAGAAAGGGGGAAATGAAGGAATTTGTCAAAGTGAATTCTAAAATTGGAAAATGCTGGAAGTTGACCCAAGGAGGGAATTAGATAGGAGTCCTTTAATTTATGAACAGTATCAGGATAGTAAGTTTTGTTAGTCTGTAAGTATATAATTGCATGTGTGTTTATATTGTGTCCTTTTTGTATGGAAGCTATGGCAACCAATAGAGAAGTTGTATCACACGAGAACGCGGAAGTCTCGTGTACACAATGTACGTTAGAAGTAATGAGAAAAGAGCTCGCGTCTCCCGTAGGCTAGTGAGGTGTCACGAGTGTGGGCTGAAATGGATTCATTTCAGTTGTACCAATTTAGAGGATACTGCTGAAAATGCAGAAAAGGTCCGGGCTGGTGAGATAATTAAATACTGTAAAGAATGTGAGGGGAAGCTCCACCAGTCGTGTGAACCCATAAGTCTATCCTCTGAGAAAGAAAATGAACATCCCGATTCGGACGGTGAGCGAGGGTATAGTACCCCGAAGAACCGAGGCCAAATATCTCCAGTGGAGATATCTGACCTCGATGATGATGAAAGTAATGGGGATTCAATTGGTGATAAAACCAAAGAAGAGCAAAGGAAGACTGTGTCATCTAATAATGACGCTCTCCTCCTTTCATTACAACAAATGTTACAAAAAATAGATGAGAAAATAGATAATAATAGCCTGGAGATGAGTCGCGAAATAATTGAAAATAGCCTGAAAATGAGACGCGAAATAAATGAGAAATGTGACACCTCGAACCGAGAAACCGAATCTCGATTTGAGGTACTAACCCAGAAAATAGACAACATATGTTCGGACTTTGCTTCCTCAATAACCACATTGAGAGAGCAAATGTCTACTGAAATTGATCTGGTCAGATGCGAGGCTCAGCAATCTATAAAGCAACTTCAACAGGAAACTGAGGGTAAATTCGATCATGTAAATTCCGAATTTGAACAAATAGATTCCAAATTACATAAGGTCAACAAAAAACTAGAAACACAGCAGGCCGAAATTGATAATTTAAAGTCAACTTTGTCAGATTTATCACTGGAAACCAAACTGGAAGTAACTGACCAAAAACTTTTGAAAATTCAGGACGAAATAGTGAATATTCAAAAAGAAATAACGAAACCTAGTCGCGAAAAATCAGAGGTAGCCTATCCTTTCCCCGGTAGCGATTCCCCGGAAATATTACCTGCTATAACAAATACCTGTAGCGCAGGAAAAGAAAATTTAATGTCAGTTGATCACGGGATATTGCGACGCACTACCCCATGCATCGGTCAGAACTAAAGTCGTGGTTTAATTCCAATAGTGTGCCGAATCAGTCGAGTGTTGTGACGACTACGGTCACTAGCGTGAGTGCTCCCTCCTTACATGGAGGTATACAATCACATAGCGTGTTGCCGGGAAGAGGAGATGGGTACCATTCTGAGTCGTTGTTCACGGGTGCGGTTGGTCCGGGGATGGAGCCCAACATATTCAATACGACCAACAGAGTCCCTTTTAATTACATGGGTAATTATAACACCGCTACGACGTCGTCGGTGGTAAATCCGGTGACTACTCCGATTGTGCAGGATAATATGTTAATTCCCACTAACTATTCCCCTGCTTATGTTAGTATGAGTTCCAAGGTTTCGCTGAGGGACATCGAACGCTTTCCCACGTTTGATGGGAATATTACTAATGGACAGCCTCGTGTTTTCCTGCGTAGATTGCAGCAGTACTTGGAAATGTATCGGCTGACTGATAGAGAACGCTTGCAAATAGTTGAGAAACTTTTAATTGCAGCATCAGGCGCATGGTTTGCTTCTATTAAATACAGAATCCATACATTTGGCGATTTTCTGATCCTTTTCAAGGAAGAGTACTGTAACGAGCATATAGAGAGGCTTCAGAAACGCAACCTCCAATCTTTAAGGTATGATCGAGCCAAGTATGGGTCCCTTTTGGACTAAGCTTGGAAGATCATAGAATTGTACTACCAGATCGCTGAAAATCCATCGCAAGCCGAACTAGTAGACATTATAGTGAACGCTCTTCCACCAGATGAGTCGCGGGCTATTGCTTCCCACTTGTGCCAAACGGTGCGAGAAGTTACGTCACGCCTAGCTGCCCTGTGTGGGAAAGAAACTGGAGGCCCACCAAAGAGGTATTTCGCCCGGCAAGCAAAAATTGTGAAACCCGTGAAAAGCAAGGCAACGGCTAGTTGCCAAACGGACTTTCTGCGTTACACCCAAGCTGGATCTCGTTATCCGAGTGGGTGTGGCTCGAAAAGCAATCAATATAATGGTCGACGTCTGTACCGTAACCGACCGATGTTTAACAATCGCCGGGGTTATCGCCCCTATGACCGCACAATGGGGGAATCGAACCCGAATAGGGACGATAATAGGAGGAACTTTAACGGGGCGTACCGGAGAAGAGAAAACGGTAATGGTCAAGGCAGTAATGTTAATAATAATAGTGCAAATAGATCTCAGAATTCTGCCCCTTCGCAAATACAAACTAATGATGGAAATGGAATTCTAGCGAATCGAGGGATTGATAGTCGCGAGACCGCTGTCAAATCGACAAACTAATTCCGCAACTACCTCGTGAAATGGGGGAGGATAGTTGCGGGAAAATATACCCCATTATTTTGAAAAATCAAAATGACCACGAATGTAAATCTAATTTGTGGACACAAAATTCATCATTTCGGGACTCGTTAAAATTTGTTATAAAATTTGTCATAGATGAGGAACCCTTTGCTTCAAGTGAAGAACGCTATTTTTCTACCTCTCCCAGCCTAAGAGGAAGTATCGGCGGCGTTGAACTTGTCGCTACAATAGATAGTGGCTCGTAGCTCTGCCTAATGGATTGGAAGGTGTGGAGAAAATTAAAGCAACGGTTTCCATCCGCTAAATTGAGACCATACACTGGCGTTACACTTGGCGCTTTCGCTGGGAAAGAGAGTTTTTCGGTTCAGGGCGTTCAAAATTTTAATTTAAACATACAGAATCATATATTCGAAATAGCCATTTTCGTCATAAAGTATTTGCGAACGGACCTAATACTGGGATGTCCGTTTCTAGACAAATTTCATTGCATCATTGACCGGGAAAAGAAAGAGATGAGAATGAAAGATAGTTTAGGAAACACTGTTGTCGTTCCTACAGATCGACCGAATATAATGCTAGTAAAATTACCAGTAGAAGAGATTGCAATCGGTGAATCCGGATGGCCGGTGGTGGATCAACCTATGCTTGACCCCAGTTTAAATTGTCAAGCTGCCTGTGCAGTGACACCTCTCCACAAGGGAGGGGTTGACAGGGGAGATCAGCTGGATCCACTCCTGGGCACCGAATGCAATATCTCGGAACAAGATATTGATTCGTATATTGCTACTCGGGGTGACTTACCATCACCGATTAAATCAGGTCTTCGGAAATTATTAATAAAGTACCGTTCGCTTTTCTCCGAGTACCCACGCCGCGTTAACGCGTCTCCCTATAAAATACAATTGAAGGATGAAGAACCAGTTGTTGGACCATGTTATTCCCTTCCTCAGGCTATACAGCCTGAGTTTGAAGCAGAGTTGAATAAATGGTTACGGTTGGGAATAGCAATAGAACAAATGTCTCCATATCGAAACCCTATTCATGTCGTCCGGAAGGCCTCTGGCGGTGTACGTCTAGTTTTGGATCTGAGGGCTACTAACTTAAAAATTATTTCTCCACAGGTGCAGGTAGAACCTATCAATGAGTTACTACACCGTGTTTCGCAGGCAATGTGGTTTTCGTCGTTTGACGCGTCAAGTGCATATTATAGGATCAGTTTACACAAAGACTCTTACCAATGCACCAGTTTTGTGTACAAGGGAAGACAATATTGCCTTACTGTTCTGCCACAGGGGCTGAAAAGTAGTCCTGCTGTATTTCAATCAGTAATGACAAAATTTTTTAATGATTCAACCCGTTCTTTTGTTGTTTTGTACTTAAGACGATGTTCTAGTAAAATCAACTACTGAAGAAGAGCATTTGGTTCATTTAGAGAGAACTTTCGCAATCTTTAAACAAGCAAATTTTTCATTAAATTTCAAAAAGTGTAAGTTTTTCGCACGGGAAATCAAATTCTTAGGACATGTAACTAGTGGCAGAACAATAAGGGTTGACCCTCGACTCAATGAGCCAATTCGTTGTTTTCCAGTACCGAAATCCAAGAAAGCATTACAGAAGTTTTTAGGGCTCATAGGATGGAGGCGAAAATTCATCCCGAACTTTTCTGGTCTTACTGCTAATCTATATCAACTCCTGAAAAAGATCAGAAATTCGTACTGGATAACGAAGCCTTGGAAACTTTCAATAAACTGAGAACTCTTCTTAGCAATCCACCTGCATTAAGTCAGCCAGATTTCTCCTTGCCTTTTCACATCCATAGTGATCCGTGCATCGAAAATTTGGCTGGCCTACTTGCACAATATCCTTCAAATAAAGATAATCCTAACGTCATTGGAGATGCCAGTCGACGGGTGAAACCCTATGAGTTGTCTCTTTCAATATCTCAGCTGGAACTCCTGTCCGTCCTGTTCCTTTGTGAACATTTTGAGCAGTATATCATGGGTCGTACCACTTATGTCCATACGGATAACGCGGCAGTCACACATGCATTCACCCAAAAGAACCTTGAGCCACGAACCACCCGCATTCTATTGAAATTGCAGAAATTTGATTTAATTTTCCAACACTGCCCGGGCAGAGACAATTTTGTAGCCGACACAATTAGCAGGTACCCACCTGAGGTATTGCTTGAGCCCGAAACACATTATGTTCATTTTTTAACTAAAACGCAGGATGCTGATATTAATCTAGATTTTATTCGAGAAAATCAAATAACAGATGAGTTATGTCAGAACCTGTTAAAGCAATATGAAAACAATCGTAATCTGGATAGAGTAACAATGTACTGTGGGTTAATTTATATTAAACCTTTGCGTATTCAGAAGTGGCTCCTAGTGATACCGCAGAGTTGTATACCCCAAATTATCAGTGTTGTCCATTCTACCGGTCACTTTGGACTTCAGAAGTGTTATCGTTTTTGTCGAGCTATATTTTATTGGAAAAATCAAAAAACTACGATTAAAAACTTTATTCGAAATTGCATAGAATGTGCTGAAACAAAGTTTACAAACCGTGCTATAGCTAAGCAGGAATATCATATCCAAGCGACCGTACCCCATGAGACTCTGGGGGTGGACCTCATTGGGAAATTGCCACCCAGTCAGGGATATTATTATATTTTATCTTTAACAGATATCTATTCTCGTTTCGTTACTTTCCTCCCACTGAAAAAGGCTCATACCAAGGAAATAATCACAGTATTAGAGAGACGATACTTTCACCTATTGCCTTATCCACAGGAATTCTTATCCGATAAAGGACCACAGTTCCAATCTAAGTTATGGCAGGACTTTTGTAACAAATATAAAATCAAACATAAAATAACGGCTAGTTATTCCCCTCAGGCTAACGGCGTTACAGAACGTAGCCATAAAGAACTCAATAGATTAGTCAGATTATGGTGTCATGAGGATCAAACCACTTGGCACAAATACTTAGTTAAAATTCAGGACCTTCTGAATAATTCATATTGTTCCAGTATTGGCTGTACGCCTGCGGAACGTTTTCTTAGTTATTCTGCCGTTGATAGATATAGGAAAGTGTTCCCATGGCCCAAAGAGTTAGATTCTGTAGATAACCGTTTCCGATACGCTGAAGTAGAGGTAAAATTAAAAAGTCATACTAAACAGTCGTCAAACGCTATAAATCTGCAAGAAGGGCAATTAGTGATGTTGAAACTGCATAACTTATCCTCACTTATAAAGCATGAGTCAGCAAAATGGATGAAAGTCTATGTGTTCGTAATGTAGTAAACATTTTCTAGTAGCAGTAATTGTGGTAATTAAGAGTGTGTGAGATAATTAAATATGGACAGTGTAGTATTTACTATGCGATAATTTTTTTTTTTATTATTCCGTCATTAAATGAACTTATAAACAATATTTGAAAGTGAACGTAATATAGTACAATAATTCCGTGTACAAGGTCACATTCAGTGGTTCAAGGGTTGATCATATCGTCGCTAGCCCTCTAGTGTCAAAAGTCCGTACTAACCGTCCTTCTTATGTCGATGCTCTTAGTGATTTAGTTTTCATGGAATTGACCTTTCTTTTCGAAATAAAACCTAGAAGGTATAATTCCCAGCCCATATGGATGTACAGTTAGGTTAAGTGACCCAAAATTAATATATTCTGAAAATTACAACATTCTGCTTAGTCTAGAAATCGAAATATTTAAGTAAATAAACAATACGTAATTTCTTAACAGAAGTCGGGCGATATGATGCTAGTTCTTCGCTTTGAAATTATATTAAATGTTCATTTCTTTTTTTTTGTGGCTGCAGAATAATTTCATTGTTGTCAGAATTTCATAAACATTAAATATTATCGCAGATAATTCTATTTTTCCAGTGAACATACGTATGATTTTTTTTCTTTCTTAATAAAGCAACCAGGTATTACATAGTATTGTGTGTGTGGTGAAAGAGTCTTGAGTTCGAGTGAGGTTGTCGTGCAGTGATCGGAATGGGAAATGTTTTTAGTGACTATAGATTTTAAGTATTATGATGAAATGTGTATGTAGGCTGGGCGTAGATAGAGGAAACAGGGTGTTTGTAAAATATAGCGTTGTAGTAAATGAAAAAGATGATGATATGAATATTATATGAATATTAATATGAATATGAATATGAAGTATATGAATATTGTAGTAGATGAATATAGAAGATGGGACACCCATAGAGTTAAATATATAGTAGCCCAGTGAATAATTCGCCACGTGTTGATATATATATATATATATTGAATAGATACGTATAGCTACAAGCATCTCAGGTTCTGACCCCTGCACCGGAATATCACGCGGACGGGAGGGCGATATATAGTCGGACTATGGTAATACTTTGTAGTTTAATGTGTTAGAGTAATGATCAACCATAGTAATACCATCTGATAGCATGGGTAGCATCATATAATCGCTGACTGGACATATTTAATAATCAATTATGCAAAAGACAATAGTAGCTGTAGAACGGGGCTGTAGTGAATTATATTTTCTGGTCGGTTTTAAAATAGAATATCCTGCTCCGTGAGATTTTTTTTCCTTCACGTTACCTACTCGGGCTAGCTTACAATGTTCATGGAGGCGACAGCTCTGACAGGGTTACAGAATCAAAACAATTAGTTATTGAAATTTATACCGTACCCGGGCATCGACCCCTCCCCCTTGAATATTTTCGTTTTCTTTTCTTAGTTTTCAAACTAGATAGTGATGGAAATTAATCGATGCATCAGAATTTAGCGCATTCTGCGAAGGGGAGCTATCGGTGAAGTTTGGCAATAGAAATCACCGATCCAAAATCCAGTTTATTTAATTTTTTTTTATGTTGGCAAATCACTAATTAGGGATATCTTAGCTATTACTCTAGTATCATTACTATTCTGGATTCTTTTACTTTCCGAGAGGTTGGATGATTTTTTTTCTTTTGAAATTCTAAATTAACGCCTTCTCTAACCTTCCGGAGGATTCCGGGATCTGCAAGGATGTTGACCGGATACGGTGAGTGGTGGGATTTCACTAAAGCCTTTGTCTTTCCGAAAATCCCATCGGGGACACAGACTTGTCTCATCTTTGCAGAGATCTTTTATCGGCTATTTATTTGGTAAGCCGAACCCCTTTTGGCATAAAAGAGAATATTTGGTTATAGTATGTTGTATACGTAAATTCGACCCCTTATCTTTCGTAGTTGTAGTGTTCTGTCTCTTCTCTTTTTACCTATACTTCTTCTATTTCTTCTCTAGAGTTTTTTTTTAATTTCAACCCCCCCCGATTTTGAACTTGTCGCTTACGATTTATTTAACGTACAACTCTGATCTGAAATTACCAGCTGAGACGTTGCAAGACACGATTCATGGATAAAGTAGATAATGATTGGGTCCTCCATCACATTTTGACCTATCGCCGAAATGAATAACGACTTCATATTTGACGACACTTCAATTACGTTCTTTCACCGTTGTCCCTTTAAGTTTTTTTAATCCATTGGTCACTTTCCTTTCTGTTTTGGTTTTCGTTTATCTTGTAGTTAACCTGGGCCAAGAAATTTTATTTTAGGTTATCTAGTTATATCTTTAGGAATGTTCTGTGTTACGTGCCTGCCTCACAAAGTTTTTTTAAAATTATTTAAGCACTAATTGAATATATGAAAGTTAAAATTTATAGACGCGTGGTATCAGATAAAAATTCAATTCTTTTCTATATGTAACGTCGGAAGTCATTTGTTTTCTTGTACTTGCAACCTTTTCAAAAATTATTGTTGGGGTGATTAATTTAAATATGTGCGCATTTATTATAAATATATATATATATATAGAGAGAGAAATGAATACGTCGAAATGTACATGTACTTAGTATGTGAATATGATTTTAAAGTAAAAGTATGATATTAAATGTATTATATGGATATATGTAAGAGCGCTCGTGTCTGTCCCCCCAAACGTGTATTGGTTGCTATAGTTTACCAGTAAGTTTTCCGACGAATATAAGAATATAGATTTTGTCAAGAATACCGCCTTGCACTCAAGTAATTTTTCTTTTCTTCTGAATAGATGTAAATGATAACCTATGTAATTATTTAATGGCATGTATTGAGAAGTAACGGCAGGTCTAAACGTAACCCACATCATAATGAATATTATCCCTGAACTACCAACCTAAAACCATTGTGGAAAGTATACCTTTAATCCTTCTCACCTGCATATGTATCCTGTGACTTGACCAGTGTTTTTTTTATCCTCAATTTAAACCATCATACTCCGTACACCTGTGGAAGATCGTTTTAAATCCGAACCATGTATACATATATACAAAAGTGACCCTGGATAAAGGAAAGGTCTCATGACGTGTCCCAGTGTTGAACAAATAACTTGAAATTATCCAATTAATAAGTTTGGAAATGGACTGTCTAAGAGGAGAAACATTCTCTGGCGAAAGTGATTTTTCAAAATCCCTAGATGGGTATAAACGTCGCAGTGTGCGAGTGCAGATATAAACTGCTAAGAGTTACAAACTAAATATAGTTGATGAATGGTTTTTATAAACCAATAGTTATATATATATATATATATATATATATATATATATATATATATATATATATATATATATATATATATATATATATATAGATATATATATAAACACAAACTAAGTTAAATGGAGCGAAATGTTTTCGGACACTACGAGAAGTGCGTGATTTGTGATTTGAACGCTCAGAATTATTAATATTTTATTTCTGAATGTGAGGTAGAGACTCATAAGTTCTAGTACACCTAAAAGTTTTTTTTTTCTTTTCTTTCCTCTTTGTCCATATTTTTTTAAGTGAAATAAGTGTCTCCTTTGCGTATGTCGCAAATCATAATTTTGCTTTAGCATGCCTAAGATATGATACATGTAATTATTTTTTTTTCTTTCCATTTGTCAATATGATCAAATGTATAAAGACTTACTAAAGTATAACCCTATGTATTCTATTGATATATAACCAAGAACTTGTGCTTTTAATATTTTTTTATATAATTATTTCTTTTTTTTTCCACTATGAATGTAATAAACTATTTGTATCCCTGTAGTTAGTTGGTTTCCTTTAAACATATATACACTGTCCTGAGTGAGTGAGCGTGTGAATGCATGATAGATTTAATTTAAGTAATTTTAGTTATATCATTTGTTATATTAACATCTATAATATATGTGTCATGTTTTAATATATGTGTTAAGGTAAATAACCTAGGTCATGAAGGACCGCTACTAATGGTTTAAATCGGCTCTAGGAGTGAAACGAAAGTAGCAGGATGAGCCTAAATACGACATCTTTCTTCCAGGAAGTTGAAACTCTTATTGATACGATACATAAATTTATATTGAGTTTATAAGTTTGATTTCTTTTTCTTTCTTTCTTGGCTAATTCATATGCGTGGTCGATCCTAGAGAACAGAGTTCAGATGCTGGATGGTTATCAATTACCGGTTGGAATAACATTACAAAAAAAAATGATTTCGAGTTTCTCGTTTCCTGGTCTAGATCTGGGCAACCCTACAATCGTGGTGCCTGGAGCTAGGTCTGGATGGTATGAGGGAACATGTGTCTATTCCGAAGCATTCCAAAATTGAGTAGTCGTTAATAACACTTAGAATGATTCATCTTTCAACGACTTTCCCGACTTCTTACTATATTCCCAGAATTATCCAGTAATCTATTTCTTAATAAAATACTCTATTTGTTTCTTTTTCTTTCTTTTTCCTCCCTTTTCCTACCTCCTTCTTTTACCCTTCTACTTTCTTCTCTTTCTTTTGTATTTCTGAATGAAAGAAAACGGAGTCATGACTGAGAGTATTCGCTATTGGCACGGTCAATAAGTTGTTTCGATGAGTTTTCTTCGGGAGTCCGATATGGGTTAATTAACAATGAGATGAGTATGCATTGAGGGACGAACAATAACAAGAAAGTTTATTGAAATTTACTTTATTGGAAAATAATCATGATTTCAATTAGTAGGTGTTGTTTAGTAATCGCCCTCGTTAAAGAGAATTAATTTTAGCGACTCCTCTACATTGCTCTTCTTCGTTTACTATTTTTTTTTATTTTTACCGTTTTCTTACAATTGGCTAACCGACCTGTTGCCCTGGAAACGGCGGTTTCTATGGCAACGGACAACGTTTTCTTCCAATTTGCAACTGCGGATGTGGCTTCTCTATTAAATACAAAATTTAAAAATGGCCATGTAAATGAAAACAAGTATTTAATCAAAACTAAATATAAACGAAACATGAATTCGCATTCGAACGTAAATGTGGCTAAGTTTAGGTTTTATACAAATATTTCTCGGTAATTTCTTCAAATGCCACTAATCAAACAAATAACAGTAATCTTCCACAGTATAGTCATATAGAAATCAAATCACCACTTCACAACACTTTAGCACTTGCCGTTTCCAATCGTTTTCCAAAAAGTTCATATTCAATTTTGATTTAATCACCTTTTACGAAGAAATATTTGTTTTTATAAGTCCTACTAATAGATCCATTATTATATAATTTTTCAAATACTTCCAAACACTGATCACATAAGTTCAATTTAACACAGTCCACATTAACATTGTAAATTATATATTTCAAGAAGACTTTCCATTTAGATTAAGTCGGTTCGTTGTTCCTCCGTCGTATGAAGTTTTCGTTACCTATTACCCCCAGATTTTAATTATAGATGTCAGCACCTATTGGACTACCACAACCACCCACCTGACCGCCTGGAGGCCAAGGTCAAGGCTGGTTACTATGGAAACAAAAGCTAACTAAACAGCTTCCTTCAACTTATTTTTTTTTTAAATTAAATAAAATCGCGCAACACTGTACACACCCCAACACCCTTAATACTCTTCCAAATTTCCATACATATACGCTGGGCATAAAAATATTGTTTTCTTTGAGTTTGTGTAAATATGTATATTATTATTCTGGGATCCTTTCATTTGGAACACCCCACTAAGTTAAAGTTCCTGGTGTTCATAATGATTATATCTTGTGATACTAACATGAATACCGAGATATCAAATAAATCAGCCTCAGTGCAACTTCTTTTGATATCCTTTCTCTTATTGTAGCTATATTAAAAATTCAAAACCAGAAGACAAACTTTGCCCTGAATATCTAATTATATCCATAGCTCATGGAACGAAGAGGTTCAATGCCGCATTCAAAAATCTCTCCCCTGACCTCTACCCTTAGCCAACTGAATCCAGTTTCTACTTTCTATTGCCATTTCTGCGAGATCCATCTTAATATTGTCCCCCATCTGCGCCTAGGTCTTCCTAATGGTCATTTTCCGATTGGTCTTCCAGTTAAGACTTTGAAAGTGTTTCTACTTTCTTCTATCCAGGCCACATGACCTGCATACCTAAGCCTCTTAGATTTGATGATCCGAACAATGTTTGGTAAACCGTTTAAATTATGTAGTTCCTCGTTATGAAGCTTTCGCCATTCCCCATTCCCGTTCCTCTTGGGTCCGAATATTCGTCTCAGGATCTTGCTCTCAAATACTTTAAGTCTATGTTCTTCCCTCAGAGTAAGCGACCATGTTTTGCAACCATACAGAACAACAGGCATGATTATCATATTATATATTTTAAGCTTGAAATTCCTTGACAGAATTCGCGACGATAGGAGGTTTTGAACTGAATAATAACGCGAATTCCCTGCTTTTAGTCGACATTTAATTTTTTTGTGAAGATGTTTTTTGTCTGTTAATATTGATCCTAGATATTTGAAAGTATCCACTTTATCAAAAGTATTATATAATATTTTAGTGAATCCACAATTTGCCGTATTACGTTCCCGACAACGATTTCACGCTGATTATATCTTTAATAAGTAGCTATCTACTATGTTCTCACTAGCGTATATTTAGTTTTATAACTTTAAGTAATTCTTTTCGAAAAGATACAGCTGTTAAGAAATCTTCAGCGAATTCATATCAATGTGCATTTCATTATGTCTTAGAACTATAAACTCATGGAAACATAGACTTCACCATTGTATTTCTCGTAAAATTTTAGCCCAATTTAATATATTACATGAACCGCTTCCTATTTGAAAAAGTCGAGCAAGATACAAGATGGCCGACTTCAGGATGGCGGCCATGATAAGCATACCTTCAAACAGATGTCTACTACCTCCCAGTGTAGGTAATGTGTTTTTGTTTTTCATCCCTTTACCCTTTTACATATAAAATGGAATTTCAAACTTGAAACACATTATGTCATATTCAGATAAGGGATGCGCTCGAGACAAGATTTGTGGCTGTCTCGTCTGGAAAATGTGCTGTGAAAGTGATGTCTCGACAGGAAAAATGTATGTTTCTCTATTGGAAGAACCGTGTCTCGACTCGAATTTTGTCAGGAAAGTCCTGTCTGGATTCGTCTCGTGCGCATCCTTAAATCTGACCAATCAGGTTTTTGGCCACTGCGGCCGTCTTTATGGCCGTAGGCACTTTAAATTTTGCTTACGCATGTTTCTTGATATTCCACACTTCTCGACCAAGCTTTGTGAAGAAACTAGATTTGACATCGATAGGTTTACTTGTAACCAAAAAAAAAAAGAAAAAAGAAAAGAAAAAGAAAAAAAGAAAGAAAAAAAGAAAAGAAAAATATGAAATAATGGTTCAGAACCTTCTTGAGAATTTGGGAGGCACAAGGGTGAAATATGTATTTTAAAATCATTCACTGTCTGCATTTGCATTTGTGTTATTTCTGTGAAAAATACGCTGCTATAAGTAATCAACAAGGTGAGTGTTTTCACCAGAACACTTACAGATGGAAACACGTTATAAAGGGAAATGGGCATGACCACTGGACCAATGTATGTGTGTGTGTGTTAGTTGTACGGACCTTGGTACAAGTTAGTTGTAAACCTGGGGGCCCCGCTCCAATTAAGGCCGGCCCTGTTACTATACTATATACTATTAACTTTAATTTACCTGTATTATTTACCTTCTCGAGACATTGATTGCCTTTATAATATTTTGGATAATTTTAATACTACTTCTCCTAAATGTAATAGAACTAATTCACCTGTTAACTCCTAGAATTAATAGAACTTCTAAATCTCACAAATTTTATATCCTTTTTCAAGTTTTTTTTTTTTAATATATCCACAGTTATATTTATATTTTACTAGTCGATAAATTATCCTATACCTTGTTATTATCGTACATACATCACCAAGAGAGCAAATTCATCGTGTAACTACATAATCATTGTGTCTCAATGAAATCCTGCTGCCATTACTATCAAAGAATGAACAACTTACACTTTACATCATATAATTTACTTGAATTAATGAAGCAAGAGCATAAATCACCCATAATTGCTTCTCTAAAAATTCGAATTTCTACGCAATCGGATCCCAACTCCAATGCTAAATTGAGTCTGTTTGTTTATAGCTAGTCATAATGACTAGCACCCTTTTAGAGGGTTACGCCCTCTCTTAGGGAAGAGTGTTACGTAAATATAAGATTTAAGGGATTTTGTGACGGTCTCAGAGAAGTTCTTTATTATAATAATTGCTAAGGTCTTAAGAATCTTTCCGAACCTGAACTGGAGCAACTGATATATCAAAGTAATATGAGTACCTGGTGAGAAGGCATACCATAGATAAATAGATTGTGAAATGAGCATGAAGGGTGAGGCGAGGCGTGCTATCACATCACAACACTAAAAGTGTTAGTTCGACAGATGAAATCATCTTCTTGCCTAGGGGCTGCTCTAGGCTTCAAAGTAGACAATAGGAGTTATGTTAGTAGAAGATGGATTCAGCGTGCAAATGATGGAAATATGAGTGGAAGATGGTCATGAACTTGATACTCTATGAGGAGTTCCTGGTCTAAGGCGTCAGGAGGTAGAGTGTAGCAGTAGAGAGTATAGAGTAACGATAGCGGTGTAGGGCAATATCGAGATGGAGAAGGATGGAGAGCTAAGTGGTGCATAGTATTCAGAAGTAAAGGGTGTTGGGTGTTATAACGAGAGCATATGTATGTGAGACGTAAAGTTTCAAGATGAAACTGAAGGGTAGGAAACTGAATTCGGTTGTACAAGTCTGCTGTGGGACTAGGCAATTTGACTCGATATGCAATGCGGAAAGCATGTCGTTCTAATACTAATAACTTTTCATAAATTTTGCGGGTGGCCGCAATCCATGCAACGTTTCCGTAAGTCAGTACAGGCCGTAAAAATGCCTTGTATGTGTTCAGAATTGTGTTCGCTTTTAGTCCCCAGGACGTTCCGGTGAGCCTTTTTAATAAGTTAAGTCTATTGTATGCTTTAGTTGTGACTGTTTGAAGATGTTGTTTCCAAGTGAGATGTTTATCGAATGTGAGCCCCAAGTAAGTTACAGTTGATCGTGCCTGGATGGGAGTTTGGTCTACTTGTAGTGAAAGGCAGTTAGGATTTCTTCTGACTCTTGATGTTCGTTTCGGAGGAATGAAGACAATGGCCTGCGTTTTTGTGGCGTTGATCGTTAGCTGCCATTTGTCGCACCAGCGAAGAAAATTGTTAATTGCTAACTGTAGAGCAGTGTTGATGGATTGGATAGTAGGTCCTAAGGCAAGAAACGCAGTGTCGTCGGCATATTGAAATAGGTGTATTTTATCAGGAAGTGGAGGCATATCGGCAACATAGAGAAGATAGAGAAGTGGCGACAAAGCCGATCCTTGAGGTACTCCACAGTGAAGGAAAATAGGATGTGAGAGGCAGTTATTTATTGAAACATATGACAGACGGCCGAATAAAAAGTTGTATATCAGTCGTATATATGGAACAGGAAATCGAAGATGAGCTAATTTGTATATAAGTGCGATGTGCCATACCCTGTCAAATGCTTTCTCGAGGTCAAATAATACAAGACATGATGGTTTGACCGAGTTATAGTGTTGTGTAACCATGGTGGTTAAGCGAAGTAGTTGATCGTTGATCGAATAACCTGGGCGAAATCCTGCTTGATGTATGGGAAGTAACTGGCGTCTTTCTATGTATACATGAAGACGTCTTACGAGAATACGTTCTAGGATTTTACTAAAAGTAGACGTTAATTGAATTGGGCGGTAGGATGATAAGTTGGCAGGAGGTTTCTTTGGTTTTGGAAACATTAACGTCTTAGAAGTTTTCCAGGTGACAGGAAAATAGCCAGTTCGCAGGATGAAAGTAAAAATCGTGGCTAACAGAGTAAGCAATATAAGCGGGTTCCAACGCTAGCCCAGTAACAAGGAGCTCCAATTTCACCTACGATAGTTTGAATTCCTTTCGTTTCATATGCAACAATTAAAATGTATTCATTCTTTAGTAATAAAGTTTAACATAGAAAATAAAAGTAGTCGAAATTAATGTAAGTATTAGAACAAATTCGATAAGTTATTCAGCCGCGGTGTAAATAAAGCAAAGTTAACCTGTGCTGCCATCTCTTTACAATTTTAATACCAGCTACTCATCGCATGATTAAAGTATTGTTCTCTGTGCTATTATTTCATTTTTTTCTATTTAAATACGTATCATAATTAGTGTTGGGCAGCGGAAATATTAGCTGTGGGAAGGAAAATAAAAAAATGATAATATTCCGGGTTTTTTTCCTTAGCATATAAATTCCCGGGAAGAAATTTATTTCCATTTCTTTCTTTCATCTTCCAAATTATAAGAACCGTATGACTAATTACTTTGTATTCATTTATTATGATTTACTTCTAGACTTTAAATAATTTGGACGTTAAAAAAATAAAATTCGTTGACTGTACTTTATATATCTATTCATATAATTTGTTAGTTCCATTTCTATTTGCACTAAAAAGTAGCAAAGTACTAATTTACAAATGATGAAAGGAGACCAGTTTGCAAGGGCGTCGATTTCTCTGAAAATTT
The DNA here is from genome assembly GCF_964235325.1 of Thermobia domestica. Lineage (NCBI taxonomy): Eukaryota > Metazoa > Arthropoda > Insecta > Zygentoma > Lepismatidae > Thermobia > Thermobia domestica. The sequence goes on along the minus strand of NC_137461.1, from coordinate 53,637,481 downwards.
TGAGGGTGGGGGGCATTCAGATGCAGAAAGCATATACGAGGATTTTAAAACAAATTGCATTCAAATTATGCCAAATGTTATAAAGTTACAAATAAAGTAGTGTGCTCACATGAGTTTTGGCTCGGGCCCCCTCAGCCCTCCGGGATCGACGCACTTGCAGTTTGTAAAGTAATGTAGAAATTATGAAGAAATAGAGATGAAGTACTATTAATACACCCCGAAGCACCGTTAATGATAGATGTCGGTCTGTCTTCTGTCTCTGACTCGGATTTGTGAAGAGGTATTCGAACTTCTATTACATGTGAATTATTGCATGAAATTTCGAGAAATAAGTAGGAAGAAAGGTCGTGTGTGGCAATGTTACGTGCTAAATTATAAAGATAAATCAGTATCTTGTAAATTTTGTGACCATAGATATGTAGAGGAGACCGGGGCTTGTTGTGACAGGGGCAGGTTATGACAGCTATGTTTCTAGGAAAAGTGAAAACAATATAGGCCTACATCCCCTGGCGACCCTAATTGACGTCTAATGTCACGAGTTCACAGGCTATTGTTTCCCATCAGTGTGAGTCGCGCCAAGCCAGAGCAAAGAAGAAAGTTGGTTTTGTGGAGGTATTGATATATTTTTCAAGGTAAGTTTGATTTCTGTTTTCTTCAATATAAAATAGTTGGAAATAGTTGGAAATATTAATTTTTTTTTCTAAAAACTAAAGCAACTATAATACGCAGGTAAACGGTTTTGTTTGTTGGTAAAGTAAAATTGAAATACTGAATTGCCAATAAAAGCAAGAAAATACCCATTGGGGCTAGTTGTTACAAACTGCTAGGGGTAAATTGTGACAAATGTCACAACTGACCCCGCAGCAAACCAGACAATAGAAGTTTATTGTCTAATTAATTTTATTAACCCGAGAAAGCTAACGTGTCGTAAATTTTACGAGCGAGTTCTATTATTTTGATGTTCACTCCACTCGCCCGGCGGAAATGGACTCGTCCGTTGAGTTCCGTTCTCTACTAAGCCTGCATTATTGGGCAGTATTTACTTTGCTCAGTTTCCGGCTGTACTTCTATATTAACTCGTTAGCCGCTCGTAAAATTTACGATACGTTAGGAATAACGCTTGGATTTTTGTATATTTTTTACTATTATTTTCTACTTCTAGAGTGAACTTACAAATACATTTAAGTGAAGGTATTGGTTTTATTTTATAGTATTTATTCAAGGAAAGTTAAAAAATAAATCGAACGCGTATTGATGGCAATGACCTTGTCGAGACTTATAATGCAACGAAAGCAGACGTTGATGCACTGGACCAAATGTGTGATCAGATGTCGTGCAAACGTAAGACCATACGATGGCCCTTGTGTGTCTTCTTTGGGATGATAAACATAACCCTGGTTAATGCATACGTCATTTATGTTCAAAACGTTGTGAAAATGGGTGAAAAGCCTCTTTCTACAAGAAAATTCGCCATGAAAACTCACAGCAGTCTTATTGAGCAATGGCTCCAAGAATGGTTTCAATACTCAAATTTGCCACAAAAACTCCGGCAATCCATTGCTGATATCCTGAAAATACCGGTGCCATAGAATAATGTTGTCCAGTCCAGAAACCAGCCTCGCACAATTTGTGGGATTTGCCCATCAGCCAAGAGGAGAATGACGTCAATGTATTGCTGGCGCTGCAACAGGCTGATCTGTTGAGAACATCGCGAGAAATGCTGTGTGTACTGTGCGGAAAGAGTTTGAGCAACCAAACTGGGTGCAAAAATGTTCACTAATATGTATTCTTACCAACTCCAGTTATTAAAGTCCCAGTTTGTAAAAGGATATGTATGTAGTTAAATTTTTGTAACCAGTCGTAAATTTTACGATACGTTAGCTTTAACGTAACTTTTTGAACATGTTAGCTTTCCAGGGTTAATTTTACATAAGGGATATTTTTAATGTTTTGTTAGGACGTGGACACGTTATTAGTATTGGGAAGAAATTTCCGATTTCTAACGCATAAAATCATTAGCACGGTGTTGATTGTATATGCATCAATGTTTGCATATTTAGACTGGTTTCTTTTGCATATATTTCTTGTGGATGAGTGTACTCAAGGAATCCCGGGTTCGATTCCTGGTGGAGAGACAAATGGTTCGGATCCCACCTTAGTTGTAGGTTCCTCCATAGGACGTCATTACCATTCCATGGAAAACAAAGACAAACCGCCATGGGTTCACCGTGTCCAGAGACTTTTGAGTCAAAGACTTGCTTTGGACAGAACACCACATCATCATTAACAATAACAACAACATTCTTTTGCATGTAGTTTGCAGCAATTTGAATTTGCATTTTAATGTTTGCTTCAATCTTTCTCGTTGCAGATGGTACGAACATATAAGAGAAAGACAGAGAGGGGCCAGATACACATTGAAGTGTACATAGATGAAATAGACTACTTATATAATACCAGACTCTATGGGCCTGGGAGCCTCTATAGAACTGATTGAGCCACACAGTCACAGAAACTATTCCTTGATTCTTTTTTCAATTGACAGATAATAATTAAATGATTATGTAACTACAATATCTTTATATGCACATTAGAAAACTACATGTATGTTGTATTTTTTTCATTTCAGGAAAGGAAAATCCACTTCCAGCTTCTATCATTGGATACAAACGCAGCCGACAGGTGTTTACAGACGCCCAGGAGGAGGAGTTGGTCCAATATATCATGACTTGTAGTAAATTATACTATGAATTGTCACCCAGAGAAGTTCCTAGACTGGCTTATGAATACTCAGTTGCTAATCACATTCCCACCCCAGAAAAATGGATTGACATGAACGTGGCTGGAGTTGATTGGTTCACTTTATTTGTGAAACGTCACCCTCGTTTATCAATCCGATCGACACAACCTACAAGCTTAATTAGGGCAACAAACTTTAATAGGCATAATGTGAATATGTTTTTCGATAGCCTTTCTGCTGTTCTTGATAAATACCAGTTCCAGCCTCAAGATATATATAATGTGAATGAAACTCGTATTACAACTATACAGAAGACAGATAAGGTAGTAGCAGAGAAAGGAGTCAAGATAGTAGGTGCTGCTACATCAGGTGAACGGGGTAGCTTAGTAACAGTTACAGTAGCAGTCAATGCTATCGGAAATGCTTTGCCACCAATGTTTGTCTTCCCTCGAAAGAGATTCGACCGACTTCGATTTCATGGTAAAGGTCCATTAGGAAGTATTGTAGGAAGTAATCCATCAGGTTGGATGACAGGAGACCTGTTTGTGCAATTCATGGAGCATTTTGTCAAACATACAGGCAGTTCTCTTCAACATCGTGTCCTTTTGTTGCTTGATAACCATGAATCTCATACCTCAGTGCAGGTAATCAATTATGCCAAGAAAAATGGTGTTGTTTTCCTATCATTCCCACTTCACACGTCCCATAAGCTGCAACCCGTGGACAGAGGAGTATATTCTTCATTTAAAAAGTTAGTTGCAAATGGAATAGATGCATGGATGAAAAACAATCCTGGGTGTGCACTTAGTATTTATGACATCCCGACTATTGTGAAAACGGCATTTCCTCTTAGTGTAAATCCATCTAATATTCTTAATCCATTCAGGAGAACTGATATATATATATCCCTTTAATAGAGACATTTTTACAGATGATGAATTTTTGCCATCGGAGGTAACTGATCGTTCCATTGAAGATGATGACCACATTATAAAGTTAGCATTAGGACGTACTTCACTAACACATCACTTAACTTCAACAGCATCCTCATCCTCAACGAACTTTACAGGTCGTAATGAAGAACAAGGACCAACTAACATTACACAAGAAGTGAATTCAGAACTCCCAGCTCTACCTGTGAAAGAAACAAATCAGCCTTATCCAGCAACAAACCGTAAAGAATCTGAAACCTTATCGACTGTTGACAATAGACCTTCTACAAGTAAAGAAAAACCACAACTGTCGTCTATGCAAAAAAATGCCTCACGACGAAACGTCTAGAAATAACAGTAATCCTCATCATGTTAGTCCTAACGCCCTTCGTCCGTTACCAAAAGCTAGACCCAGAGAAACTAAATGAGGAAGGAAGAAGCGAGTGTCCCCTGTACTCACTGATACTCCAGTTAAAGAAGCATTAGAAGCAGAAGCAAGAGCAAGACATGAAAAATCTGTTAAGAAGGGTATAAGCCGTAATATTTTGAACAGCTCTATGAAAAAAGGGGTGAAAAATTCAAAACATAAAAATGATAGTGACGATGATAGTGAAGATTGTTTTTGTCTTGTGTGTCTGGAACCATTTTCTAATTCCAAACCCAGAGATGCGTGGGTTAAATGTGTTGACTGTAACCAGGGGTCACACGAAGCGTGCACAGAAGGTAACCCTATTTATGTATGCCACAACTACAACTCGGATGATGATAGGGGGTCTATGTAGTCTAGGTTTGCATCATAAGTCATTTCGGAAAGGAATTGTGATTCTATTATAAAACTGAGTATTAGGAAGGAAGTATTGTGGACTCATATAACTGAGTACGATAACGATAACTTAGAAAGAATATTTAAATGAAAAATTGACACTGGTTTCTTTATGTATAGAAAATATTTTTGTTAGGGAACCTTACTCTTTCGTTTTGTTTAGCACAATTTATATTAAAATTACCTAAGCGAAATCGTTCTCATTTCTTTCTGTCACAACTTACCCGATCAAAGTCACAACCTACCCCAGCAAGGGGCATGTTGTGACAAAACATTTGTGGTTGTCTTTTCTATTGTATTATTCTTGTAATGAAAAATATAGATGCAGGAAAAATTATTGAAGTAGTCTAATGTCTAAACTTTATTTTAGTAAAGTTTTTGACATTTAATAGAAATGGGATCTTAGAAAAAATAAAAACTGAATTTTGTCACAGCAAGCTCCGGTTTCATCTATGCGCAAATGATAAATTGATGAGACATGTATCTTATGGCAGTTGCCCAATCTAATTTGTTTATAACATTTAAAAATTTAATATGTTTATAATATCAGTTGTAGAGTCAAGTTTAGAAAATCCATTTACTTATAAATTTAAACAGGTTAGCGGTGTAAAAATATGTGGACTTACTACACCATTTTTTCTACATATTTACTTTCATAGAACATATTGTAACTAAATATACATTTATGCGTATTATCTAAATATAATAATATATTAATAAAGTAACATAACTCTGATTAGAATATACATTTTAAAGAATCCTGTTGTGACAACTGTAATAATATACAGTGATAAAAAAAAAACGAAGTTAACATCGAAATCATAATTAGTATTAGAATGCAATTTTCTTTGTGATTCTCCATAAATTCCCGGAAAAATTCCCATTTTGGGAATCTTCCCGGAAATCTTCCCAGGGAATATTCCCGAAAAATATCTTCCCGGAAATTTAACCATCACTAATCATAATAGCACGCAACTGTGTGTTTCCAGATTTTAACCCTCTTTTCAAAAAGCTTTTAGGAAAAATAAACACCCCGCATTGATATATATAGGGTGAATGTGCCACTAGTCAGCCCCTCACCGGTAGTCAGTCATTTACGCATTGTCGAAACAAAAATAAAAAAACCTTACGTTTTGACCCTTATCAACATGAAGCTTATCTTTGGAATGGTTACCCGGAACATAAACGAACCGTTTCCAAACCGAACCGAACCGAACCGAACTGATCCCAAACCGAACCAAACCGTTTTCAAACCGAACCGAATCATACCGTTCAGAACTGTCGGTAGAACTTTGACAAACTAAATTGTTCAAAGGGTTTGAAACGTGGTTTCGTTTACTATTGGCTAACCAAAACTTAAACAAACTCCGTCAAAGCGAATTCAGCTGTGTCCAAATGGAGCTGAATTTAATCTTTAACTCACTCGTAACATACGCCAGTTAGCAGATTTGTGTATAATAAAAGAATAAAATAACAATGAGTTTGAAAGTACTCATTGAGCTTGAAAGTACTCATTCCATATATATAAAATGTTTGTATATCTTTTGTATGTATATGTATAGATAAAAATATCACACAACTAGATAACACATATGCACACACACACACAAAAAAAAAATCCGGGCAATACAAGTGTTTGATGGAGAAATGATCCCAATAAATTCCTTCAAATTAGAAGCATTTCATTTGTCAACTGTATAAAAATAATCACTGGTAGTGATCAAGCTTTGGAAAAGATTCGTTCGGTTAAGTTCTGACCTGTTAAGCCTCTATTCTACAACTGCTTCAAATTCCAAAATGTTGTTATTCTCCTTGTTTACCTTCACTTTTAATATTCCTGCTCAAATAGCAGCTTGTATGTGTCTTCATTTCTCTCATTTTTCTAACATTTATTCTCACCGTCCTGATTAATATTATAAGAAAAGCGTAATTAACTAACCAGACTCATCATCATCAGAACGCTCCTACGTAGGGCTACAATGTAAGTCATTGCTCGGCACCTTGTATATCACATCCTTAACAAATCATTATATAATAACTTTCTGTAAGTAATAAGTAAAAACTTTGTGTGAGTTTTACTGAAACGTTTGGATTGCGAGAGTAGAGTGAAAGAATTTTTTTGACAAATGTATTTCTTTGCAAACCGACTACAATATTGATTTATAGGGCGCCAATACTTTTACGGGGCACCACATCGTTTACTCATTTTCAACACTTCTTTTTTCCCCATTGCTTGTTCGGCACTCTTTTGCTACCAGTTCCCGCCCCCTCCCTCCCCGTCTGCTATGGCTCTGGGTGTGGTATCTTCTCCGTCAAAATGTCGGTTTTGTACATTTGCTAATCGTACGCATAAATATAATTCTCGGACAGAAGAGTTGCACTAAGTTGCAATCTCGCTATCTTCAATTCTGGAGAGTAAACACAATGGGAAGGAAACACCTGCCATTTCCTACTTTAATTTTGTTTTATTTCATCACCATACGGCCAACGAGTGTGATTACAGAGGTAATAGAGGAGTACACACGTGAGGAATTGGCAGACATTGATCTGACATACGGCAAAGCGGATGGTATTGGCCGTGTGGCACAACGGCTGTACAGACAACAGTTTCTTAATCTTAGAATTCCACTCCACGCAACGTTTTCCGGTGTAGATCGAAGACTACAAGAAACAGGATTGCCGGAAGCACACAGGCCCAATGATGGACGAAACAGAACCGTATGGACTGTGACTTTTGAGGAGGAAATTCTTGCTTGAGATAAGAGAAAACCGCCCACCAGCACACGGGTAGTAGGTCCTGAAATTAACACCCATCATCGGCAGGTTTGGAGCATGCTTCACGAAAATCAGATGTACTGTTTCCATGGCCAAAGGGTGCATGCATTACATGCCATCCACGTAGGCGGGAGTTTGTCCAGTGGTTACGCGAACCATGCTAATACATCCCGCTTCATGTCTCGTATTCTCTTCAAAGATAAAACTACGTTTTCCCATGATGGAGTGATGAACATCCACACTCAACAACGTGTTCGCAGCGTCTTTCCCTTCGATGCCGCTGTAACCTTTGCATTGAAGTGGCGGGTCGAAACTTGGAACACCTTTTGCAGCCTCCGTTCTGACAACCATTCTCTTTCCATGTAAACAAAGACTCTCCTCTGTACTTCGCTCTGTATGCAGTCCCGTTATACGATTTGGAACCAGAAATATTGGCCCCTGAATACAGTACGTACAAATATCGTGAATGGAAGGAATATTTTGTTTCAAATCCGTCAGTTTAGAACATTGATTGAAAAAAAGAAAACGTACTGAAGTCGCATTTGTGTGATGTACTGATCGAAATGAACGTGCTAAAACAGTTATGTGTATTATTATTATTATTATTATTATTATTATTATTATTATTATTATTATTATTATTATTATTATTATCATTATTATTATTAATAGTAGTAGTAGTGGTAGTAGTAGTAGTAGTAGTAGTAGAATTAGTAGAATTAGTAGTAGTAGTTGTTGTATTACGCGTTCTTTATTTGTCTGTAGTTCTTCTTCAATTACTGTAGTTGTAAAGGTAGATGCGTTCTCAAAAGCGTTGCGATATCATTAATATGAGCAGATCAGCAATCGGAATTTCTTTATTTTCTGTTACTTATCGGCTTGTGCCGTACGTATTTTTACATTCTAGGGACGAAAAATTTCCAGTGAATCCTCTACAACGACTTTACTAGTACTTTTTTGAGGAGGTGTGCAACCAGAGAGAGTAATTTTTACTTCATCCGCCATTTTTCATCTTCGTGTATGAGTATTGACCTGCCACGTAGTATTATTTCCAGGCAGTTAATGTCCTTTACATGTTGTTATCCATTCAATTTAGATCAAAAAATATCAGGGAATCCCTAACGTCCTTTGGGGAAACCCCTGCGCCACGTTTGCACAAATCTGAAAAGTGCAAATTTGGATAGAGCAGGTTAGGATGCTTTGTCGATATCATACCACATCACGTCTACAATGAGTAGTTTATGCAATATTTAACTCTAAAGTTCGTTTTCCTATGCTTTCGGCAGCCTATAACACATAAACGACACGCTTTTCGTCCTATGTGTACTGGAATTTTTTATTTGTTTGTTTGTTTGTTTATTTTGCTCTCAGGAATCACTCCTCTGTTTTTGTACAACGAATGTAGCGCCATACTGTGTAAAGTTATCTGAATCAATTTGACCACAGTAACGTGACAAAACTGCTCTCAAAAACAGCACAAATTTTCTTGGTCACCTGATAATATTACACCACGATATATTCCACATACAGGGCGTGAATCATGCCCCCCTAGTCATTTGAAGATGAGTTTAATGTTTCACTCTAAACGTACCTTCTCCTGGAATAACATCCACCCTTCAAGTAACTGCCTCCCCTACCACGGTATCTCGTAAATCCGTCCATGAGGTAAAGTTGTCTTCCAACTTATATTAAGAGTTTTATTCCAAAATCCAAAGCATCAGTAAAAGTACCCACACAAGTACGACCCCTCAATTATTTCAGTAATATCGAAATAATTTTAATCTGAATAAAGTTATACCGAAAAACGTAACAATCAGCCTTATTATAACGTCTGGGTGGACGGTCTCTATTAATGCAAACTGCATTTCTGTCGATTTCAAATATTGAACTGAAACCGAACAAAGCAGTCCTCAAAAAGGGCCTAACAGTTCTTAAACCGAACCGAAAAATTCTACAAACCGAACCGAACAGTTTACAAATCGAACCGTTTCAAAACCGAACCGAACCGATCCCAAACTGTACCTAACCGAACCGTTCCCAAACCGTACCGAACCGAATCGTTCCCAAACCGAACCGGACCGGTTTGAAGTCCAAACCGATTGATTCGGTTTAAACTACAAACCGAACCGAATCCGGTCAACCGGTTCTTGGAATATCCCTACTGTACACAGTCGATCACATGTCACACCGAAATGTCACCTAGTGTCGCAGCAATAGGTGGAGAGAGAAGACGCTAGGTTGTAAAACGTGGATCTGCTACGTAGAAAATAACAGACGAGACTTTTTGTTACAATTGTGTATTTGTTATCTAATGTAAAAATAATAAATATTCTTTTTATTTTTTAATTTCTATATATTAAGGAAATGAAAAGAGATAAATGTTTTTGTACATTTTGAGCATTTCGTTTGTATAGAATGCGGGGGGCGAGTACTGAAATTGAAAAAATAGTGATTTTGTAATAGTCAATCCCCGGGGCAGAGTACTGGAATTATCGCATATGTGTTAAATTTCGTCCAGACCAAGTATTCACTTCCCTTCTTTTAATAATATACAGCATGACTCAAAAATCTTTGTTTTTCCAGTAGTCAGCCCCGGTAAAAAATGCAAAGGCCGAGTACTAGTGCCTCAAAAGCCAAAAGTCAGCCCTGCTGATAATTTTTCTGTAATTTCAAATATCAATATCCAAAATTTGCTAAAATCAGGTTTCCACTTATTCATTTCGTTTGTAAATATAAATGGATAAAAAAGGAGGGAAAATGGAAGTTCAGAAATAAAAACAGTGGTTAATTCAGCAATACTTAGAAGAGTGTCTCTACAATGCACTGAGGGCTATAGAAAATGGAATGACTATACGTGAAGCTAGCAGAATATTCAATGTTTATCGCAACACAATACAAGATAGGATTCATTGTCGAGTACATGAAAACAAAAGAAAAATGGGACCAGATCAGTGTTAACACTTCCAGAAGAAAAGAAGCTAGTTCAATGTATTACTAAAATAGCCAAATTTGGAATTGGGCAAAGTAAAATGGATATATTGAATACAGTATACAATACTGTAAAAAGTGACAATAGAAAAAAACCTTTCAATGAGAGCAATTCAGGAAAGAAATAGTTGAGTTGAGTTGACTTTGAGTTTTTACGTCCCGTTCAGCAGCGAGGCTATATGAGACGTGGACCTACTGATTAACGTGGAATCCGAACCACATGAGCTCCCGCCGGGAATCGAACCCGGGTCTCCCACGCCAAAGGCGCGTACGCTAACCGCTTAGCCACGAAGGAGCTCAGGAAAGAAATAGTATAAATTGTTCTTATGAGGAAACCCAGAATTAGTTTGCAGAGTTACCGAAGGCAAGAGCAACAGTCACCGAAGAACTTATTCGCAAGTGGTTTAAAGAACTCTAGGAGTACCTCCAAAGCATTAACGCATCAGATATTCTTCAAGATCCCACCCGAATCTTTAATGGTGATGAAACTAGTTTTAACCTTTGCCCCGAAACTGGTAAAGTTATTGCATCGAAAAGTTTGAAAAATGTTTATGGATTCCGACGTGTAATTGACAAGGAAACAATCACTGTTTTTCTAGTTTTCTCTGCAAACAGCGAAACTGTATTTCCAGTGGTTATTTTCCCGTATGTTAGACCACCGCGTGACATCATAGAACGTATGCCAAAGGACTAGTTTTGGGGAAGATCAGAAACAGGCTGGATGAGGAGTGATACTTTTTATGAGTATATTGTAAATGGTATACACAAATGACTGGAAGAAATAACGTTAAAAGATCAATAGTTTTATTTGCTGATGGACATCATTCGCATCCAACTATGGAATTTAATTTTTTTTGCAGCGAAAACGGAATTCTATATGCCTTACCACCTAATACAATACACATTCTTCAGGCAGCAGATGTTAGTGTCTTCAAACCCCTCAAGATAGAATGGAAGAAGAGAGTTCGTGACTGGCAAAACCAACCCAAAAACATAAATAAGTGATATCAAAATCTCACTTCTGTTCACTCTCGTAAACGGTAGTAAACCGTTCTTCTCTCTTCGATTCAATTAGAAATTGTTTTAGGAAATGTGGTGTGTGTCCTTTCAATGCAAATGCTGTAGACTACTCTAAATGCATTAAAAATAGTCTAGTGAAAAGACGGTCGGAAAAAGATTGCAGTGTATCGGCTATTAATTCACAACACATTCAATCAGCTCAAGAGAAAAACTGGAAAAGAAAGGTGTAGATGTTGAAAAAGTGTTAAGTGATATCGGGGAGGAAGCTTCGACTCATATAATTCTATTGAAAGAATGGGGAATTTATCAACTGTTAGTAACATCAAAGGAAAGCAACGCCGAACGTCAACTTTGCTCATCTGTGCGATTTCATTGTCAAGTAGATCGTACTGAAATATTGGTCCATAATGTAATGGAAGATAGTACAATGTTTTGAAAGACGGTACATTACTTCAAGTTCAAAGTGACAACGTTAATGTTCAGAACACAGTCATAGGTAAAGCTCCCGAATAGTTCAAATAACAGTAGACGGGTCTCACCATATTTTGAAAATAATTTATTTTGGCCAGGACCAATTGCGAAGACTTCAAAGAGAAAACGAAGTAAAATAAATTACCAATTGCCATATCATCAGATGATTGGAGAAATATAATGATGGTCAAGATCTTAGAACGGAATAAAGCAATTTAAGGAAAAAAAAAAGAAAAAGAAAGAAAAAATCTTACTTCGTGGAATTTTTGTGAAGAGACAACTAATACAATTTTATTATTATTTGTGAGAAGTAAATGTTTTATTTGCGTTTCCTAACTTAATAAAGGTGTTCAAACAACAATGGTGATAAACTGGTAGCTGAGACATATTTTAACTCTAGTTCTATGTGAAATATTCCTAACTTTGTAGAATTTTAATGAAAACATAATTCAATACTATTTCATATTTTTGTGTTTTTTTCTTTCTTTTTGTGTTTTCTAACTTTTAACTAGAGTGATCAAATGATATTGTGATATACTGGTAATAAAATTTGGCTATGATCTATTAACTTTAGTTCTATTTGAATTATTTTAACTTCATGGTAGGCTTTATTTTTACGAAGGTCCCGCACAATACAGTTTTGTTCCTGTTTTCCCGAGAAATAAATAATGTGTTTTTTGTTGGATAATTATGATGTAATCTGTTACATTTGTAGCAAAATAAAAAAAAGGTCCATAATATTACATTTGGTTTTATCATTATTTTGAATTTTGTTGGCTGACGTTAGGTTCGTTAATGGCTGAATTCTAGAATGTAGTGGCTGAGTACTGGTATTTTTCGGCATTTTTAGGAAATTTATAAATACTGTTAAAATCCTAAAAATGAGATTAAAAACACTCCTTTTATTGTAAACTAGACTAAATAATGAATACACATATCATGAAGAAGTCTCGTTCTGTTCAAAATTAAAATCAAAAATGGCATTCAAACTAAAAAATTTGAGCACTGGCACATTCACCCTATATATATATACACAGGAAAATCAAACTTCCTGGAAGGTATTTGATGAAATTCCCTGTATGTCAACGCGTCTAAAAATACAATCTGTATTTATTCAGCAAAGCAGAAAATTTAGATTGAAATATCAAGGCACGGAATGTGTCCTGAAGCTGCATTAGTAGCGTAGCTTGGATTACGTTTAGGAGAGCAGATAAATGGCCACTAATTTTGAGTGGGGCCATTCGTGTTAAAAGGCATTATAAAGTATAAAGTATATGACGGCTCCTGGAAATGTGTCTGCATAGTAGTGTTCCGCTATTAAAGGGTGGCCCGAAAGTAGGTATACAGGCCCATACTGATCAGCTCACTCTATTTCATATTATTTCTTATTGTTATTGTCTAACTTCTTTATTATTTGTTCTTAAGGTCTTTTTACTTGTGTCTTAAGCTCGGAACAGCCGATGCAAATAAACCTTGCACCTACGTCCTTCATTGCTTTCATATGACTGTTCCTAATGTCTGGCGTACATGGCGAGATTTTTTTCCTGCGTACGACAAATAACAGTGTTGCCAGCGTTCTTCAAGTTCAAATATGTGGCTTTCTTTTATAAGAAAATATACACTGGAGAAATGCGCAAATTCAATAATCCCATTTACCCCACGTAAGCCGAATGACAAAATAAAGGGATCACTAGTAAGAATATTGATTTATTTAATTGATACCAAATTTTCATGCTTGTAGCTCCTTTGAGATAAGTTTAAATACATTTTGAGTTTGGTATGGATTACATTCTTTGAAACCAATTTTTTGTTGTAAAGCCATTATCTTATTGTTAATACATCTAACTGAAATGAAAATATAATATTAGTATTACAACAATTTTATTTGCATTTACCTTCATTTGTTGAACATTTCTGGTCCTGATGTTAATTCAGCCAATTTCCAGTGTCTGATAGTTTTGAAAACGAAAATGACAGTGACATAAAATATGAAGATCAATTAATAAGAACGTTTGAAAACCTGAAAACTGAGTACTGGCAGACGCAAGAATTTTTCTTCACGTGCTTGATTCACTTAGAAACAAATGAAGTGTAACCCTACTAATTGAAAGGACAGACACGGCTGTGTTCGCGTTAGCCATATCATACTGCCATGAATTGAAAAACGTCGGTTACAAGTGTTTCTGGTTAGTCGCTGGTGTTGGAGAAAGGAAAAGAGGTTTAGGATGTCATATAACTTCAGAAGCACTTGAAATAAAATTCTCCTAAAGTTTATCAGCTCTTCATGACTTTACAGGCTGTGGCTCGACGAGAAAAGTAGGAAACAAACAGTATGCTTTCAGTTTAGCAAGAAAATCGGATTCTGTTTTTACATGTTCTACAGTTGTTACAGCAACGAGACCTGAATGATACCTCAACTTCACCAACTAGAGCGTGTCTATTTAAAGATTGTTTAAAAAAAATCAGAAACTCTTGTGATGAAAGTAGATACATTCACTTCCTGCAATCTCTATCAGCAATTAATGACATTGTTTGTTTACCATTCATCTCAACTATTTCCGGCAACATGTACTGAGAAGCACAGCTCAACTCTACTATTGGAATAACTTTACCATTCCGTTTGCAGAACCTTTAGATTTAACCAAGTTTGTTTTTTCCTTAGATGACAATAAAACCATACGTTCTAGTTCTGATGACACAGCCTGCCATACCAGATATCTTAATTCCACCTTGCACATGCAAAACCAACCTGCAAAACACTGCCTTGCAGATGTTTTGTCAGTGAGCCGTCTTGCTGCAGTTATTGTGCTTGTAAGGACAATCGCAAAAATCCTGTGACAAAATATCTCTGCGAAGAAGCCAATAGTGACTAAATAAATTATACTTAAATGCAATAATTAAGAACAAACCATTAGTATTAGATTTATTTTTTAAATTGATATGCAAACTTTAGGACAATAGTTACCATACGTTAGGCCTTAAGTAATTCATTTTTAGTTTTAAAAAAAATGGAAATTTTGAAAATCAATAAAAATTCGTTTGTGAAATTAAGAAGTGTATTAAACAACACGTGAAAATGTGGGAGTTATTAGTCATTGAAAATTGGCTGGATTAACATCAGGCACACAAATGTTCAACAAATGAAGGTAAGTGCAAATAAAGTTGTTGTAATACTAGTGTTACTTTTTATTTGAGTTACATTTAATAACAATATGATAACGGTTTTACAACTAAAGATACATTTCAAAAAATGTTATCCATAATACCAAACTCAAATTGCCTTTAAACTTATCTTAAGGGAGCTACAAGCATAAAAGTTGTTATCAATATAATTAAAAAATGAAATCTGTGAGTTTTACGTCGCACGGTTATGCCGGTTAAGCTAAAGGAGACGGTGATAATGAGAGATGAGTGAAATGGTGGAATGAAGAAAGTGGGAGGAAACGGAAGTACCCCGAGAAAACCCACGAGCACGGTGTTTGTCCACCACAAAGTTCACTTGGCGGGGGCTGGGATCGAACCCGGGACCCCAAGCACCAGAGGTGAACGCTCTACCACTGAGCCACCGCGCCCCCCTTCAATATAAATAAATGAATATATGTATGAGGTAACCAAGAAAATTTTATGGTTTTTCATCCACCACCTTCAAACATCGATATGCCACGTAAGACGTACCTGGAAGATCCAAAATAGGCCCCATCGACGACCTTCTGACAAGGTTCTGGAAGGCCACGGATTCCATCGCGACAAAACATAATGGGCAATGAAGCGAAGAAGGTATTAAGTGAATTTTCCACCTCTAATAGGGATTTGAACTGGAGTAATCTAAGGTGATTGTCCAGGGAATGGAACAGGTGATAATCGAACGATAGAGTGTCCGGTCTGTATGGCGGATGCAATAGTGTTTTCCATCCAGGGCGCAGATCATTCAACCACGCGCGGCTTATCGATGTCTTGTAACAGGAGGAACCCTTTGCGATTGAGAAGTGCTGGCTACAGAGTTTTGAGTTTCTCCTGGACATGGCTCAAGTGATAACACTACACAGTTGCATTGATGCTGTGACCAGCTGGTAGCAGTTGCCGAAGCACGATGCCGCGAGTAGTCCACCACACACACGGAAGGACTTTCTTCATGTGCAATGCTGATGTCGACTGTTTTTTAACCGGTTCATGGGAGGTTAACCAATGGTGACCGCGCCGCAAAGCTTCGTACAGGACCCACTTCTTCTCACATATCAACACCCTCTCCACAAATGGCTACTTCCACAAACGAGACAAAAAACAACAGGTATCTGCTCGCGCTTCCTTCTGGCCCGCAATAAAATCATGTTGGACCCATCGACCCTAGTTATAGTGTTTCCAATGTATATGGAGAGGTGCCGAATTGTTTCTCTACTCATACTGAATGAGCTCATGTTCCTAATATGTCTGGCAACTGTTCGCCTCAATTCCTGCATGAAGATCTTAATTTTGAACATGTGTTGATCTTCCGGCATGTGATGTGGCTTCGAGTGTTTCGTCACCGTCCTTAAACTTGTTAAACCACCGCTGCGCTGTTCGCGTAGTCACGACACCCTCACCAAAGGCCTGGCATATCTTCCGCTCCGTTGCAGCGGCGTTTGACCCCAGTTCGAACTCTACAGCATGCACGACATAATGACACTCTGTGAAGATCCCATGTTCACTCTGTCCTTACGCAAATTCACGATGTAACTGAACTGCCACAACCAGGTAGTATGTTGGATATACCCGTATCAAAACTGACCTTTGCCTTATCTCCATTAGCTTCAACTCATAGTATGAGGTCCAACGAACACAGACCTCCACAATAAGCAACAGAACTTTCTTGGTTACCTTTATACTAATGAGTGATAGCTTGTATTTGGTCATTTGACATACGAGGAGTTAATGGGGGTATTAAATGTGCCCATTTCTCCAGTTTATATTTTTATATTTTCTTATAAAAGAAAGCCACATATTTGAACTTCAAGGAACGCTGGCAACACTGTTATTTGTCGTACGTAGGAAAAAATCTCACATATACACCAGACATTAGGAACAATCATATGAAAACAAAGAAGTGCGTAGGTGCAATAGCAAGCAGAAAAAAATTCGGAAATTCGTACCACTCTATACTCTCCTTGTATACTTGTCGTCTACCTTCACGTTGTCTGGCAGCCTTAGCGATGCCCCTATTAGTCACAGAACCGTGAACAATACCTCGTTAGAAAACATATAGAACACAGAATTTAACATGGTAACTTTTGTATCCCTATGCCCAACCTGTAAAAGAAGAAGAAAAACATTTTAAAAAATTAAAAAAAAAAAACAATTTTAAGTTTGTGGAGCTCTGGCAACACTGTTGTTTGTCTTACGTCTTTGTCACAAAAGTTACCTCTCCGAAATATGTGTCCCATATGCTTTCCAAAGATATATAGTTCATGTTCCTGTCACAATTGGGGCGTCGCTATGGCTGCCAACGTGACGACAGTCCATCAAAAAATATGTAGATAGTGACCATCGGAAGTAGGTACTTCCGAAATTTTATCTCTCCTGTTATTGTATCTACGCCTTCATTTTATTATATGATTGTTACCTATGTATGGCGTACATGTGAGATTTTTTTTTCCTGCGCGCGACAAATAACAATGTTGCCAGCGTCTCACAAAATTTACAAAAGTTAGTTTTTCTTCCTATTTCTTCTTCTTCTTCTTGTTTTACTGGGGGCACTGGGGGTACAAGGGTTACCTCGATAGAATATGTGTTCTATGAGCTTTCCAACGAGGTAATATATTTTATATTGTGAAGTTGTAGACAACACCCACTTAGAATCTTTAAAGGAACTAATTTTAATTTTGACTTTGTTTATATAAGACATGTAGATTTTTTGTAGACATATAAATTGTAACTTACGTAATAGAAATGTGTAATTACTACCAAGTTTAGAAATGTTGCTTTAGATAAATGTGATGCTTTCTCTACAAATTTAATATAATTGCTTACGAATAATGTGATTTGGTTGAGAATTGCACTTGTAAAGCAGTAATAAACAATTATGAGCTCTCATAATTAGAATAGATTTTAGGTTATTTATTAGCAACAGAATATAGGAAATATACAATTCCCTAGCAAATTTCTGGTATAATGTAGATTTTCACTGAACTGTTAATTGACAGTGTAGTGATAGGAGAACAAAATTACTTGAAGAGGTGATAATGAGTGCTGAGTAAGGGACTCAGGAGGAAATAATAACATTAATATAATATTATTATAACAAGGTCTTCGAAAAGATTCTTCCAATTTTCAGAAATAAGTTATCTTGACCACCTCTAGCAAAATATCCTAGTTACGCCAATGCTTTCAGCCCCCTCTCAAACAATCGGTGACGAATAGTTGTCGGTGAAACATGGTTACCAGCATTTGCGAGTATTCCCTGTAGTTATGCAGAAGTTTCTCGATTACTCTTTTCTTGATTCCCTTACCAACAATCTGTTTGCATAGGCTGATAAAGATGATTTTCGGCCTCAAGCACCTGTACGTTCTAGTGACAGTTAGTGCTCTCAAACGAGTCAGGTCAACTCGGGTCGGGTTGTCGGGTCGGGTCAGTCGGGTCAGCTCGGGTCGGGTTGTCGGGTCAGACTACTCGGGTTGGGTTGCCGGGTTGTCGTGTCGGGTTATTCGGGTCGGGTTGTCGGGTCGGGACAATCGGGTCAGCTCGGGTCGGGTCAATCGGGTCAGCTCGGGTCGGCTTATCGGGTCGGGTCAGTCGGGTCAGCTCGGGTCGGGTTATCGGGTCGGGTCAGTCGGGTCAGCTCGGGTCGGGTCAGTCCGGTCAGTTCAGTTTGGTTAACTGAGTTTAGGTTGAGTTTAAAATCGGCTGGAGACGAAAGCTGCTGTTTTTCACTAGCTGCCTAATTAAAAATAGCAATTCAATTGATTTTATAGAAACTATTAATCTATTTTGAACACTTGCAACTAGTGTTTTCATGGTAAATGCTTATTTTTGTACTTGTGTGTACTTTAATTTTTAAATGTGGAAGATTGATTTTACCAATCGACTGTAATATTAATATCTACCGCAATATGGAGTCTGGATTTAGAACAAAACTAGAAGTTGTTTAAGCAACAACAAAAGAAATATTGGATATGGACGACCAAGCCCAAGCAGGGCCGCGGTGGCTCAGTGGTAGAGAATTCATATCTGGTGCATGGTGTCCAGTAGCGTAGCTACAGTTTTTTCAGGGGGGCCCAACGAAGGGCCCAAGAGGATTTTGAGGGGAACATCTGCAAGATATATATATATATATATATATATATATATATATATATATATATATGGTGTGTGTTTGTGTTTGTGTGTGTATTCAAGGTGAATATTTCCATCTTTGTGGTTCATGATTTTACTCTTTGGAAAACAGTGAAAATATAAGAATTTAGTACCTCAAACAACTACGATTCATTAATGCAATTGATTTCTAATATAAGTAAATAGTTATTTAATCATGGCGTTTAAAATATGCGTAGCTGGTTGACTTAAGTGGAAGCAAATACACTTGTACAGGTAAAGAAAATAACTTATAGGTTCATGCCTCTACTTGAAGAGGATCTTTCTATTCGTGTAGGCAACAGCAAACATATCCACAACTTGTTAAAGATCTAACGATTTAGCAATTTTCTTCTCAATATAAAGTAACACTAAGCTTTTCAACCTATCATGAGTCATTGAATTACGTATACCAGTCTTTAATCTTTTCAAAGAAGAGAATGACCTTTCACATGTAGCACTAGAAACTGATATAATCATAGAGATGATACCTAGCGTGTATTTTTCTAGGTATGCGTTTTTGTAGACACAAAGATCAACGAAATTCGTTAAGGAATCAGCTTTGTTTTTTTTCTCTCTCTTCATACAATTTAATTGTTAGAGCAACCCCCATTATGCTTTATTTCTTGTTTAATTATGCTTTTTTTTTCAAATTATGCTTTATAGTTAATTTCAATGACCATTTTACATTAATCGTGTATAATGTATAATATTTATTATACATTAAGTATTCTAAATATCTTGATCTATTCATTGATATTTTTTTTGCAACTAGTTTCTCTCATATGTAATGAACTTTCTATTTAATTCGTTGTAAAGAGATGTGCTTTGCTCGAATATTTTTTTCTATCATTTGTGTGCGCCTTACAGGTACATACAGTACTGGACATAAGTATTCATACAGCACCTGTGCCAGAATTAACAATGCATTGACAGGCAAATGGTGAATGAGAGAGTTATGTCTCCAACACAGACATGTCCCTGCAATTGGAAGAGTAGACGCAACACGAATTCGTAGAAATATCCTTACTATGGAATGTACAAATAAAGGAAATGCGTGGGCAGAGCGATATTTGCCTGGACATATGTATTCGTACACCGCAGAATAATACTAGACAAGTACTATCAAATCACTAGTGCCAGCAGGCAGAGACTAGATAGTCATTACTGAGACGATCAAAGTGTCAGGTGAAGTGTTAGGTGGTGTTCGCTGTAACCTAGAAAGAGATAATGGGGCGGAAAAGGAAAGAAACCACACCCGAGGAAAGGAAACTGATTCTATCACTATTTCAGAAGAACAAATCTTATTCACAAATTGCAGAAATAGTGGACAGAAGTCGTTCGACTGTACAGTGTATAGTAGAACGATATAAAGGGAAAACAATATACATAAACAGTGAAAGGGTGGGTCGTCCACAAAAGCTCACTACGAGGGAAACACGGGTAGTGTTGAGAATTATGAAGAAAACGCCGAAAGTGTCATCGTCAGCGATAGCGGCATATGTACATGAACACTTCGGGAAACAAGTGTCCTCACGAACTATTCGGCGACTCTTCAATCGAGCTGGGTACAAAGCGCGGGTACCGAGACGAAAACAATTCATCAATAAGAAAAACAGGAAATGGCGCTTAACGTTTGCACAGAAGCATGTAAGTAAAAGTACAGGCTTTTGGGATAAGGTATTGTTTACAGATGAAAGCAAATTTAATATTTTCCACAATGATGGCAGAATTTTAGTGTGGAGAAGGCCCAATACTGAGCTTGAGGTTCAGAATATATAAGCGACCGTTAAGCATGGTGGTGGAGGGGTGATGGTCTGGGGCTGTATGTCTACCGCGGGCGGTGGAGAGCTTGTATTTATTGACGGAACGATGGATAAATATGTATATTTAGACATCCTGAAACGAAATTTGCAGAAGAGTGTGGATAAATTGGGTCTTGGACAAGATTATTACTTCCAACAGGACAACGACCCAAAACATACCGCCGAGCTTGTGCGTATGTGGTTACTATACCACACGCCTCATACCCTGAAAACCCCAGCGCAGTCCCCAGACCTGAACCCCATTGAACATTTGTGGAGTGAATTGGAAACGCGCATACGAAAACATGAAATAACTAATAAAACTAGACTGAAAGAGATACTTTTGCAAGAGTGGCAGAATATTACACGTGAAACCACTACGTCTCTTGTTCATTCAATGCCCAACAGATTGAGGGAGGTTATTCGAAAGCGAGGCATGCATACGAAGTATTAAGGCAAGATATTATGGTTTGTCATTCATAACCAGAGAACTTTTCGTTTGCTGTACGAATACTTATGTCCAGCACACAGTGCATATTGTTTGTTTCTTTTCATTGTTGTAGCAAATCAATCTATGTTTTGTTTTCCGTTTATTTTGTGCATATTCTTTGCTGAATGAAGCATATATCTCGCACAACACATGCGTCTAATTATTTACCTAATGGCAGAAATATGTGTATTTTCTTCAACGTTTGCACTGTACGAATACTTATGACCATGACTGTATATACAGAAAGGGAAAATAAAAAATGCCACCAAAAAGTACAGAAAGTGCTTAAGTTCAAGAAGTCAACATAACAATATAGTATGGAGTTCTTGCATACTATTCATTGTTGGCGGAAAAATTTCTTCTTTTACTTTTTTTCTTTTCTCCACATCAAATTATTACACCGAAAAGTTTACAGAAATGAAACTAAGCTTTTCATTGTTGCATGGTTATGTTCTCAATGATTTTGCATTGTAAATATTGGTTTTAAAAAATATTAACACAGTATGTTAAACTTTCAGTTAAAGAGAATTTTCCAAGAATTGTGCTATATATTTTAAATTATGCTTTATTCTTCATTTTCTAAAATTATGCTTTTAAAACTAGTTTCTTCTGGGCCCTTAGACAATCGCAATCATGTTCAAGGTACCAACCATATGTGTAAATTGCTGTTATGCTTTATATGCTTTTTATGCTTTTGGATTGCTTTATTAATTGTGTTTGGGAGGATTTTGAGTTCTCACTTTAATGTTTACAGATCACTCCATAATGCTGGGTTATAGGCTCGACAATGTTGTAATTTTAAAAAGTTTTTACTTTTGGATGTAGAGTCGTGATTGATCTGATGATTTTGCAACATGATACAAAGCGGTTTCCCATATCAGAGATTGTCTATCAATAGTAGGGAGAAAAATGTCTCTTGATAGATATATTATCTTTAGAAAATTCGTTTTCTGCATCCAATGAAGGAAAAGATTCATCCAAAATGAATTTGTGATATTTCGATGGCGGATGTGTAGTTCGTTTCCACGAGGAACCCCTACATTCTATTTGTTTCCGGCTCTGGAATTCGAGACCATGTTCTTTGCACATCTCCAAACATTCTTGATAAATTTGTTCGAATATTGTTCGTTGAGAGTCATATTTACCAGACCTCATCTTGGACAGCGTTTGAACAAGTATCAAACCTTCTGTCATGTCTGCATCTACTTGAGATAAGGCGAAACTCAAAGTTATAGCATGGCACCAGTAATCTTAGTTTTAGCAGCCCGAAAACATTCCCTCGTGTACAGATCACACTAATTTTCCGGATGGAATGATGGAGGTAAATAAACATCAGAAGTTCCAGATTTGTTTTAATACCGCATGATAATATAATGTGTTGAAAACAGATTTTATGAAAAGAAAGGAATAAATGGATATGATAATTTGTGAAAAAAGTGATAGTGCTTAAGTGAATTATAAGAAAAAGCCTTGGAAAGTAATCAAGAGGAACCATTAATATGTTTTCCTTTGTTATAATAACTTGTCCTAAGGGACAACGGCGATAGAAACTAATAAGACTTTATAATTGCAAAAAAAAAAAAAAAAAAAAAAAAAAAAATCATAAAGCACTTAATTTGAAATTAAAAATTGATAACATTTGGTAATATAATGGGGATTCAGGCTGGCACAGGGGGAGAGTGAAAACGGAGGCAACATAGATTTTTTTTTTTCAGCCATGTGCAAAGAGATTAACCTTGGACTTCGGGTGAGAGGTTACCATATACTCATGTGAGTTTCAATTGCTACCACTTGTAAAAGTTAGCTAAGAAAGACAGATTGAGCATAGTTTTAGTTTCCTAGCGTAATTAGTTTTTGTGACAAGTAACTCGTATATGCAAATAGCATCGTTAATATCATCTTGTATGTTAGAATTGTCTTTGTGTAAATAAAATTGTAATTAAGCATTTCGAGGTAAAACAGGTTCTTTTACCTAACTTCTACAAAGAAAAGATTAGAACTTACCTCTTATGCACAGATACGACAGCCTGGGATACTGTCGGTCAGTAAATAATGTAATCTGAAGTCATCTACCATACGTAACTAAATATAATTATAAATTTTTATTAATCAATAAATAGTTGTTTGGTAGATAAACTCATAATAATAATAAAATAATAATAATAATAATAATAATAATAATAATAATAATAATAACAAATTATTTAATGGATGCTATGCATTTGTTCTATGTCGCCATAAAAAATGGATATCAATTACTTAGTGTACAAAGACTTTTTTCGTCCAACACAAGTGTAATGTTTTACTGCAGTGCATGTTATTTGTAGGTATGCATATTATATTTTAGTATGACTTGAATAAGAATGAAGCGAATGAATGAATAAGAATAACATTGAAGCGAATAAGAATGCCGACTGATTTTCTATTTTTCTGGTTGTTTGTCAAAAACAAAGGAGATAACTAGATAATGGACAAAGATTAAAATGAATGTCCAAGTGGCGAGATCAATGCAAGCATCCCACAGATTTCCGTGAATTAGATCTTCCCGTAATACAAACTAAAACGAGTGGAGCTATTTTATTCGGAACGCAACGGTATTCTGCAGTTCGTAACTTTGTTGTCGAGAGATGTTTTGGCAGTAGTTTCACTTGTAGCCACTGGCAACTCACCGTTTGTCGACGTATAATAGCATCATCTGTGTGTGAGGGGGGAGGGGCACTACGGGGGCCAAGAATTTGAGCAAAGGGGCCTGGCCTGATGGTGTCCATGGTTCGATCCCAGCTTGTGCTAAGTGGGGTTTGTGGTGGAAAAACGCCGTATAGTGGGTTTTCTCAGGGTTCTCCTGTTTCCTCCCACTTTCTTCATTCCACCATTTCATTCATTTCTCATGGTCACCATATGCCTTATCCTGGGTGCAGAATCGAGGGACCTTAAACTGAATATTTCATTTTATTTCACCAAGCCCAAGGACACCGATACAAGAACAAGATAAAGATTGGATATGCAAGACGTAGTGCATAGTAATCTTGCTCTTGGCCTTGTTTTGGTGATCACCAAGTAGCGATGAGCGTATTTTCTTGCTTTCCGTATAGTATGAAAGACCATAATCAAAATCACACTTGGTTTTCATTTGTACCGATGCGGCGAGTATTCTTGGCTCTTGTATAGCATGAAAGATAACCAAGACTACGAAATGCACGACCAAGACATGACTGCAAGACAAAGGATAAGACGCAGTATTGATGACCAAGACCCAGGGAGCGAATTGTTTGAATTTCATTTGTTGGGCTGAAAGTGATGAAATAAAATTAGTACTTTATAATTAAACGTTTTAATTACCGAGAAAAAAAAATCAAAGTGGCACGGGTCCCGGAATCATAGGAACCTATTTTGGAATGAAAGTCGAAGGGTTGGAAAAAATCATGGTTGTTCTCCCGTTTCCTCAACCCTTATCATTGTAATTAAACTCTTTCCTTTTGTCTCCGCCATGAGACTCTTGTTACTGTCTTCCGAGAAGACCCTCTGCCGTCCGAGCAGGTGAGAACACTGAACTTGAAGAAAAATTTCGTCACATAGAACTAAAGCAAGAAAAAAAATTCTCCCACGTCGGACATTTGTACCAGTTATAAAAAGAAATAACTAAACCTCAAAAGTGCCAAATATTCATTAAGATGCATATACAAATCCCACGCTTCACTTAGCTAGTGGTTAACGTGTAAGACTTCGGTACACGTGGTCCGGGTTTAATTCCCAATGTGAGTGGATTTTGGCGTTCACCCAGTGTCGTGACCATAGTGCTCTCAAACGGGTCGGGTTGATAATGATAACAGTGTCAAGTAGTGTCTCACAAATGACTAGCTTTCTTCAACAAAATTTAGGAAATAAAATAATTCAACAAATTTGCATGAATTTCAAAAAATTGCTAATAATTTGTCCACGACTGTACATTCATTCTTATAACTAGGTCTAACTAGTTTCGAAAAGTCTTTACAATTAACTTTACTTCTCAAATATGAATACTAAATAAATAATAAATAGATAAATAAATAATACTAATTTACAAAATAAGCCCGTACAGTTAACTTATTTAATCTCTAAAGGCTCCTTAATAACTTATCTCACTGTTCACAGACCATCAATAATTTTTAAAATAAACGTATTGTTTTGCTCAGCGAGCAGTAAAGCACATAAGTAATTAGATATGACAACTAAACATGTTTTCAAAATAAAGCCTTTTAAAAAATATCAAAATTTCTAGCCCTTGTAACTTCATTGCTATTCATTGAAACCAAGTCGTACCATGACTATAGTAACTAACGCTAAGGCACTTCCGATGTGCATTCTCTTGTCCATCTCTGTTGTGCTATACGTGTGACAGAGGCTTCCAAACTTTGTATATTTGTGATATTATTTGGTCTAGGAATTAATTTGTGCGGTTGGAACGCACACATTGAAGCTGTAGTACAAACACAAAATACATAAATACCTTAAGAAAAATATTGTCCATCGCTAGCCACCAATTTCGCCCATCTGTCAGGCAATGTACGGATTCCGTGGGGAAAGAAGTCCTCATCCTTGGAAGCGATCCAGTCAGAGACCCATGTTTCGATATCTTCTGAAGAAGTAAACCGCTGTCCAATCAAATCGTTGTTCATGCAATCGAACAAGTAGTAGTCCGAAGGAGCAACGTCTGGTGAATACGGCGGGTGGGGTAAAACTTCCCATCCGACATTTTCTAAATAGGTTTTGACCAGTTTTACGACATGTGGGCGAGAGTTATCATGTTGAACAATAAGTTTATCATGTCTGTTCTCCCATTCTGGTCGTGTTCTGGCCAGAGCTTGCTTCAAACGCATTAATTGTCGTCGATAACGTTCTCCATTCATAGTTTCACCCGGTTGCAGCAGCTCATAGTACACCACACCTTTCATATCCCACCATATGCACAGCATAACCTTTGCACAGTGAATATCTCGTTTTGGTTGTGATGGACCTGGTTCACCTGGTTTCACCCAGGCCTTTTTTCGTTTAGGGTTCTCGTAATGGATCCACTTCTCATCACCAGCAATAATTCGATGCAGAAACCCATTTCTGCTCTGCCGTTGAAGCAGCAATTCGCAAATGTTCTTTCAACGTCTCTGTCTTTCAATTCATATGGAACCCAATGTGACATCTTTTGAATCATTCCCATGGCTTTCAAGCGTTTGGAGACTGTTGTTTGATCAACGCCTAATGCTGCTGCAAGTTGTTCGTGCGTTTGACACGAACCCTGCTCGAGCAATGCTGTCAATTCTTCGTCTTGAAGTTTTTTGGCTGTCCAGCTCGCTCTTGGTCTGCCAAGCCGAAATCACCACTTCTTAACCGTGCAAACCACTTCTGACACGTTCGCTCAGCTAGAGCATGGTCACCATACACTTCCACCAAAATACGATGACTTTCAGTCGCACTTTTCTGCATGTTAAAGTAATGCAGCAGGACACCCCGCAAAAACACTTTATCAGGCACAAATTGCGCCATGTTCACTTCACTACAAACTGGTGTTGTTGACGCTTTAATCCACTGCCCTATACTACGAACGATACGCGATGACAGGGGTTTGCAACACATGTGTGGATACACGGAACTGTGGGACGCTCCGTTCGTTGCGCCATCTCTTGTCCACCCGCACGAATTAATTCCTAGACCAAATATAACACCCTTAGTTTGCAACACTGAATAATAAACGTGATATTTTTAATTTACGCTTAACATCTTGATATGAAATATATAATAATATGACATAGCTCTATTTGAAAAAAATATAATTTTATACTGGGATGCAAACACTATTCACTGGGTGGTGTTTTTTAATACGTAAAACGGTGTCCCTTCATTATAGTTGCTTTCTGCAAAGTTTCGTTTTTCTCAATCTTCTGGTTTCACCGTTATGACAGTTGTTGCAGATAAATTGTCCTTCCCATATATATATATATATATATATATATATATATATATATATATATATATATATATATATATATAGATATAGATATAGATATATAGATATAGATATAGATATAGATATATATATATATAGATATATATAGATAGATAGATAGATAGGTAGATAGATAGATATGTACATGTTCTATCGAATAGGTATCATTTCTAATACATTTTTATACATAATAAAAGTAGTTTTACAATACAAATATCTGTTCTAAGATGTCGAGTATACAAAATTCCAATATTGAAATTATGAATTACGAGTGCTTAACACAATAAAATCAAAGCGTTTCTTTTTAATTTCTGTCACAAATATAATCTTCATAAGGAACTTTTATGTAGTTATTTCATTACATAGGCAGGCCTGTATGTGAAGAAAAAGTGGAATTTTCTGGTTTTGAAACGTATGATAAATTCAGAAAGGTTTCTTTTCGATTTCTTGTTACATTTTAAATATTGGAATGGGATATTTGTTCTTTACGAATTCCATGTATTTGATGCACTTTACACACACACACACACACACACACATACACACACAAACACACACACACACACAGAGAGAAAGAGAGACAGAGAGGCAGAGAGAGAGAGAAACATTATGTAAATATTTACTTTCCAACTTGAAATATTAGAAAATTTTTCGGTTTCCGAAAGCTAATTGGAAAATTATAATTTGTTGCTGACTAACTTTCCTCTACAGGAATTCAATTTTATAGGAATAAATATAGTGCTAAATTTTTCCACCTATCATCACTATACATAATATCCAAAATTCTCCGCCTTATGAAAAGTTTTTCCACTTGTTTCTACATCGCAATGAAAATTTTCCGATCTATGAAAATTCCTTTCACTTGTTTCTACAGAGCAATAAAACTTACCGATTCGCAAAAAGTTTTTTTTTAATTTTTTGCTTCAAAATGATGAAAATTTTCCGACTTATAAAAGGTTTTTCGATTTTTTCGTACAGGACAGACAATTTTTCGATTCATGAAAATTGTTTCACTTGTTTCTACATAGTGCTGAAAATTATCTGTGCCATTAACATTTTCAGATTCTTTAAACAATCTTTCACTTTTTAACATTTCTATGCATGAATTCAATCAATTTTATGATTACTGAGGAATTATTACTTGATCACTGATAGTTGTTTAGAACGGAAAATTTTCCGGAAAAATATAGAAGAAAACTTTTAAGCTCACGTCACGATGTAGGAATAAGTGGAGTATGTTTTTATGAATTGGAAAATTGTCCGTTTCAAAATTTTCCGGAAAAATTTCATCACTGATTACCGGTATTTAATTGTAACTAAGTTCTTGAATACTTGCACCATCATGGTTCGTACGCAATTTATCATCTGTATAATGCAATTTTAATATTTATAAATAAAAACTAAAAAAATACTATATTTATATATAAGAATATTTTTAAAGCAAGGAATATTTATAGAAATATTAAATATAATGCGGACTGGGTATTTAAATACATCACTGTAACCTTTCAGAACATAAGGAGGAATGTTGTCAGGACCACAAGATGCTTTTGGTTTCAACGCTCGTATAGCATTTTCTATTTCTTCGAGTTTTATTTCATTTAATTGAAAGTTGTTTAATATATTACATTCGGTCCGATTAGAAAGCAAAGAGTCAACATTTTATGTGGCGGATACATTGTTGTAAACTGAATGAAAATAATGTGCAAATGCCTTGCTATTTCATTGGCATGTTGGATATCATGGCCATTGTATGTAAGGATGCTTGTTAACAAATGTGTTTTGCGTTTAATAAAATAACAGATTTGGGTCTTTTTAGATAGAGCATTTTGAGTTTAAAATAAAAGTTTTGTAGGCTAATTTTATGTCACATTTTATTTCTTTAGGCAGTATGTCAAATTGATCGCGCTGATGAAGTGCATTTATTTATCCCTTTTCCCACTTGATATAGTGGTTCGTCTAGAATTTTATTTATTTTATTTATTTATTTATTGAACAATTTCCCAGATACAGCATAACTTTGCCATTTTACACAGGGACATGCTAACAAAAGAAAGAAAAAAAAACAAGACAACAATAACAACAACATAGAAAAAAAGAGTGTAAAAGTAAAACTATTCCGTCAAAGCTCGTTTGATTGCTCTTTCAAACACTGGGTAGCTCGAAAAAATGTCCACATCAGTTGTTACTTGATTATAACTGTTTGGTATTCTATAAAAAAGAGACCTCTGTATAACAGCCAACCTAGGACGGGCAAGATGGAATAGGTGGGTATTCCGAGTGATGCGGGAAGGGACACGTAAGGATAGTTCCTGAAGTAATATTTCCGATCTTAAAGTTCCATTAACTATTTTATGTAGATATTTCAGGTCAGAGATAATTCTGCGTACTTCAGGAGTCTGAATATTAAGATGTCGCAAGAGCTCCTTCTTAGATAATATTCGAAGTGCAGGAACACGAAAACGGACTATAGCAATGAAGAAATTGAGAACAGAATCAAGTCTGGAGAGATTTGTAGGTGCTGCCATGGCCCATATGGGAGAGCAGTATTCGATCTTGGGCGCTATTAAAGTCTTATAAAAAGTTGCTAATGAAGAAACAGTGCGTAGTTCGGTGAATCGATAAAGAAGTCCCAACATGCGCATTGAATTCTTTAGTATTGAGGAGATGTGGTCAGAGAAGGTGAGTTTTGAATCAAAGATGACACCAAGATCGTTATGACTAGCAGAATGTGTGATAGGGGAATCGTTGATATGGTATGTGGAGGGAACAGGAGACTTTTTCAAAGTAATAGTAATACTGTCACATTTCTTACTGTTGAGTTTCAAGTGCCACATTTCACACCAGCCTGTAAGGTAATTTATGTCTTCCTGTAGAGCAATTGTGTCATGGAGACACGATATTTCTCTGTATAACTTACAATCGTCAGCAAAAAGCAGAAGGCCACTAGGTTGAGCTGATAAGTGCGTGTAGAGATCATCCATATACAGGACAAACAGTAGAGGCCCAAGTACACTCCCCTGAGGCACCCCTGAGATCACGGGTTGGGGGTTAGAAGTCGCCCCTGAAAGAACAACTCTCTGTTTACGGTCCTTCAAGTAGCTTGTGATTAGAGAGAGAAATTTGCCATGTACATTAAATCTATTGGAGAGTTTATGAAGAAGATGAATGTGACTGACAGAATCAAAGGCCTTCGAGAGATCAAAGTAGATAACATCTAATTGAGTATTGTTAGTCATACATTTGACTGCACAGGAAAGAAGAGTACTTAAGTTTGAGAGACTTGAGCTATTCGGTAGAAAGCCGTGCTGAGAACTATGGATGTAAGGTGAGGTGAATTTAAGTAGCCTGTCTTTAATTATTTTTTCGCAGATAATTGATATTACAGAAAGAAGAGATATTGGCCTATAGGAGGATACATGATCTTTAAGTCCTGATTTATATATTGGGGTCACGTGAGCCAGTTTCCAACTGGTGGGATAATACCCTTCCTTGAAGCATCTATTGAATAAGATAGATAGAGGAACCGCAATAACTGAAGCAGTTTTGTTGAGAAAGAGAGGACTAATTTTATCAGGTCCAAGTGATCTATGTGGAGATAACGATAGCAAGAGAGCCAGAACTTCGCCCGGGGTGGTAGAGAGAATGGATAAGGTGTCCGAACAGATGGTGCGGAGAGGGGGGAGATGGGTTGTAGAGGGAAGGGAAGTAAATGTTTTGCAGAAGTAGTTATTGAAGAGGTCTGGTCTTTGATCATCACTCGCTTCAGTATTTTCATCTTGAATTGTTGCCGGTATGCCCGGAGATTTTGTTCTAGATTTAATTACAGACCAAAAGACTTTAGGGTTACTAACAGTAAAATCACCAATTGAGTCCATGTATTCAAAATATTTACGTCGCTGTACCTTCTTGGCAAGACTTCTAATTCTAGCAAAGTTTTTATATGTGTAGTCACTCGGATGTGATTTCCATAGAGTCCAGGCAAGCTTTTTGTTTTTAAGAAGGTCACGAAGTTCATTGTCGTACCAGACCGGAAACCTGTTCGATTTTGATGCTTTCACCGGCACAAAGTCCTTTATGGCTGAGTGGACAACGGATGTAAATAAGTCCACAGCGTCGACAACAGTTCCTACCTCTAACAAACACCAAGGAAACAGTTCAATAGCCCGGCAGATGTCACCCCAGGGGGCTTTCTTCCATAGAAGTTGTGACCTACTTTTGAGGGGCTGGTTTGTAGTAGTGGAGGGGAGGAAATCGAAAGAAACATCCAAGGAATCGTGATCCGAGGGAAAAAGATTTCTGCATGGGACAACACAACGAGGTTCTAAGTTAGAAAGAATGTAGTCAAGATTGCTATTATTGCGGGTATTATGCATATTATGTTGACCTAGACCAAGTCCATGAATAAAATTGTCCATGAAATAACTGTCGTTTCCATCTTTAGCGACTCCATGCTTGCTGTCCTGCCACGTGATGGAAAGGTTGAAATCACCCAATAGGATGACATCACCGTGTGACAACGCATGTAACAGTGAGTCATGGCAAGCTTCTAAGATGTGCTGGGGGGTGTTCTTGTGCGGCCTATAGAAGCATCCAATAAACACAGAACGACGCTTTGGAATAAATACTTCCACCCATATAAGTTCACAATCCCGTTCGAGATCCAGTCTTCTCTTGCTCTTCCACTTATTATTTACACAAATCATCACTCCACCTCCACGAGTTATGCGGTCTTTACGATAAATGGTGAAATTATTAGAAAAGCTAATTTCACTGTCGTTCACTGATTCATTCAGCCACGATTCGGTCACTGCGAAACAATCCAGTTCCCTTATCTCACCTAGGTTCAATGAGCACTCAAGTAATTTGTTTTTAATGCTACGAACATTTTGATAATATATATTGAAAGCATTAGTGTAATATGGACAGGGTGGGCCAGGGTTTACGTGAATATCACCACAAAGGAGGAGAAAACAAACGAGAATGAGGCACTGTTTTTTTGCTTTTGACTCATACCTTGTCACAAAATCACTGGTAGTTCCTCCGTCACTGTTAGCAGTACCAGAGAGAGCACATGGCGGTCCTCTTGGTATGAAGGCAGCAGCAATAAAATGAAATGATCTTCCACTAAACTTCAGTCCATGTTTCATTGGCAATGCTTCATTTGGGAAAGTCACAGCACCGTTACTACATGAAGACAGTAGAGCACGCACATAAACACTACACACAACCACGAGAAAAAGATAAACAATAAGAGCACCACTTTGCATCGACTTCGAGCTTGACGCCAACAAACATGTAGATAACTTTCGCTGATATGTCTTTTGGTTGGAACACACACAAAAAATATGTTGTTAATCATTTGATAGAAATTTGTTAATGCAATATTTACATCATTCGATTTCGAAAGCCAATCCCAGTTTACTTGAGAGCAGGGGTTCTCAACCTTTTTTTACAGGCGTACCACCAAAGCATATTAATAATTGATACGGCTATAAACCGTATGTACCAGAAAAAACGGCTCAGGTTCCACAGGTTGAGAAACAATGATTTAAAGAATTCTATGGAAATCTGCTGTTCTAAAATTAAAACCGGATTCGTTAACTTATTTCTTATGTTTCTGGAGGTGTTTAAATGGGAAAGAGATAAGTAAAGCTGGCTGATGCCTCATTAGTAACAAGAAACTCTCTTTTTATTACAGGAACGTCATTAAGATTTGAGGGTACTAAGTATAAGGTTCGACCATTACTATTTTGAATGTCATTATGGGACATTAAGTGATATAGGGATATGAAGTAAATTAATTCTTTTCATTTATTTGTTGAATGTAGGTGAAATTTATAACATGTTATTTGATTTATATTAAAGTCCTCTATGCAAAGAAAGGTACTTCATATTGGAACATTACTCTCAATATTTCATAAAACAATTCATATGTTGTTACACTTGTACTCGGAGGAATGTATACTGCACAAATAAACATCTTTAGTGAGTGACTGGAGAGCTTGACAATTACACATTCAAATTTAGATCACAAGAATTTATATCAGATACATTGATATTTTGATGTACTACTATTATTACAACCCTTCCTTTATAATTATTTGATAGTTCAAACTTTCTGTCTTGACGAAAAACTATGTATCTTTTACCAAAGAACAACTTAATATGACAGTCTGTTAAAAAAACTTTTGGTGATTCAGTTTACACCATAATTATTTTATAGGGTTTTGAACCATAAGGCAAAAGTATTTTGATAAAAGACTGAAAACAATTTACAAGTATGGTTTTCAAGCATGGTTTCTGATACGTGGCTATTATGTACAGAACACGACAATGAATGAGCCTCGGAGCTTGGCAATACAATAAAACTTGAAGGTGAAGGTCTGCTTTTAAGACACTTGGGATTTATTAATTTTGTTGTACTTACTAATTGATGGAGTTACTCATCAGAAAATTCGAATCGGTTGTAGGTCGATTTCCGCTTCACTGACTCGGGGTTGGGTAGTTGGTTTCTTAATAATACGGATGGGACAGGGAAAGGTTTATCATTTTTCAGAGCACTGGGGTTCAGAGGGTGTAAGCTGGATTGTGGACTACACAATGGTTCAATGCTTGCACTATCACATTCACAATCAGTATATCATACTGTAATTTGTACATCTTCGTTACGTTGACTAAACGACAATAAAATCACCTATAATTTATTCCTAATAAAAATGATTGAACAACATTATTACAAGCATTTCGCGAGGGTCTAGTGTCAAGCAAGCGTGCCTTTGGTGATGGATTTTCAGTGGGAGAGCATTGAACGACAGTGGATTTGGATTCCATGTTAAAACTGTAAGTCCACGTTTCATACAGCCTCGCTGATGAAAGGGAACGTTAAACGATAATCAATTAATCAGTCAACAGTATGATTTTCAGATGTATGCTGTTTATGCAACATACCTTGCTGGACTCGTTAAATTCCTTTTGGTAAAGCAAGTGTTTTAACAAAATTTCAATATTAAAGTGTCAGATTCTTGTATTTAGATATAAGAAAATACATTATTTTGTAACTAAATAATACCTCTATCCATGTTGATTCTGAAAGCAGAAATAATGAAATTCGATACGAAAGAGACTAACATTATTTTAACAAAAATCGATTCTGATAGGTTTAGTTTGGGCTGTTCCAAAAATAGGAAACGTTAGAAAATTCCGATTAATTTTAACAACTGTATCAGGGGTGGAAATTGGAGCGGGGATTAAGCCATTAATAAGCCTATTTCATAGAGTCGTTGACATAAGCTCACCGGACATAAGCTTACCTATGTTAATGAAAAGTGGACAAAACCTCTCAGCTAATAATATAATTGTATTATAAGATAATTAATGTAATAAAAAATACAATAATGATAACTAATTACATTTATAGGTTCACTAATTTAATTGCAAAGGAAAATAAACCTGAATAAAATAAATGAGCAACGGAAAATTGGCAAACGGAAAGTGTGACAAAAATGAAAGCTAGACTTTGAATATTAATATGAATACATAGATTTTGAATATTAAAATATAAATTGGAAACAGATTTGGACAAACAAAACAATACTACTTTCTTTTAGTGAAGAAAGGAATTCAACCACCTCTCCTGTGCTGAAACTTTCGATGCAAGAAATTTTGTAGCACAGAAATATCGGTAAATGAAATTTTGGTGAAGGGGTATTTCCTTGTTATTTTTACCACTACAGCTGAAAATATTGAGATATATTTACTTTTGTTTTAGAAAAAACGTATGATGGGTATGAATAGGTATTAACATCTAGACTTTGACTAGTAGTAGGCCGAATTCAGTAGAAAATAGAGATACTAATGCTATTTATCAGTTGTCATATATCAGAATAAAATAATAAGGATGCTGCATGGTTTAATGTGTTAAACGTTGGCGGGGTTTGAGGAACTTGTAATAAAATGCTCCGGATATTTAAATCTCTTCTTTGACTACTAGTAGGCCTAGTTTCTCAGTAGAAAATAGGCTATATGACTAATGCCAAATAGGAGATATCAGAATAAAATATTAAGAATGTTGCAGAGTTCAAGTTTTACGGCTGCCATCATACTTGCAGACCAATACTCATCAAATGAATTTCTTTCTTATTTATTAAGAACACAACAACAACTTATCAACCCACCCCCCCAAAAAAGCTTAGTGTTAGTAAATAAGATAGAGATTTGTTTGAATGTTGGTCTGCAAGCAAGACTGCTGCTTTTTTCGAGGATGAGGCTGGTTGACCAATTTCAATTAATACATCACGGTAGTAAATATGGTGATAAGCGGGAATACATGAATAGTCCATTCAATTTTTTTAACAATAACGCACACGTTTCAAATAGCAGAGTATCTACCATATATTAGATTTAGTAGCTCAGTGGTTCTCAAAGTAGAGTCCGCGGACCCCTGGGGGTACGCGGGACCTAGCCAGGGGGCCGCGACGTCTAAAATTTGAAATGTGATGTAATAAAATGCAACTCACAGCTGTTATGCATGAAGTATTTTTAAGATTAAAAACTGCAGCTGTGGGCAGTACGAGTACAAAACAATAACTATTCATCATTTCCAGTGCTCAATGATTTCATTCACTCTTCAGATGAAACGTTCTCCGCTGAAATACACAAAACGCTTGAGGACACTTAAAAGCATTAGCTGCAAGGTTTCGAGAATATTTCCCTGTCCACAACCTGGTAATGGTTGGATTGAAATCCTTTCACTAATCTAGAAATCCATGGCATACAAGGTATGAAGCTCTCAAACACAGAACAAGAACAGCCGTAGGAACTATACTGCGATACTTCATGGAAAAACATTTTCAAAGAAAATGAACTTTGTAGCTTTTGGTTGCATGTGCGCTGTGAGTATGAAGAGTTGTCTAAAAAGTCATTTTAACATTTGATGCCTTTTCTTATCACTTACTCATGTGAACAGATCTTTTCTGCTCTTTGAAGTATTAAAACCCTAAAGCAAATTCGTCTTAGTGTGGAATCGGACCTAACATAAATGATGACAAAATTTATTCCAGATTTCAAT
Organism: Thermobia domestica; assembly: GCF_964235325.1. Taxonomy (NCBI): domain Eukaryota; kingdom Metazoa; phylum Arthropoda; class Insecta; order Zygentoma; family Lepismatidae; genus Thermobia; species Thermobia domestica. The sequence continues at coordinate 53,601,066 of NC_137461.1, read as the reverse complement.
ACAATTATGAAAAAATACAAAGAATTCCTCACATTAGTGACCTCACATTTGAGAACATTGTTTATCAAGTGAATTTCCTTTTAAAAAAATACATTAATCCTCAGTCTTGAAAATTACTGTATTTTCAATTGAAATTTCGTTCATTACGAAACAATTATGTACGAAGCAATTTGTATCTTTAGAATAACTTACTTATTGCATTATTTTTCTTGATCTTTTTCTTCTCAGTGATAATTTTAAGTAGTACCGATAAAAATCTGTTGTAATTACTCTCATGTTAGAATTTTTATTTTTAAAAAAGCACTTTATGCAATCATCTTACAAAACTAAAACTACTTTCAGTCCAAATGTTTACATACCTATATATACAATGCAATTTATTTTGTAAAGGAGATAATTGTAATTAATAATGGATTGGAATCAAATTTGGTACAAGCATTGGTTATTTAGATATCTTGATTGAATTCGCTATCTCCTATTAACTGATGGGAAATTTTCAAAATGGCGACCATTTGCAAATATTAAAATTACATATTTTTCATAATGTTAACGGATTGGAACCAAATCCTATATAAGAAGTGGTAGTTTCAATGCCTTAGATGTGGCTCTAGGGTAGAATGATCCACATAGAAATTTCAAAGTATTGGCCGTTTGATAATTTTAAAAACGTTACAGAAATCTGCCTCTCTGTCAAGACCGTGCCAAAAAGCGTATTTTTTAAAGTGCAGATCTTGTTCCGAAAAATCGTCATAAGTAAAGGGTCGTACTGCTAGACATGGTCAACTTAAAATAATAATAATAATAATAATAATAATAATAATAATAATAATAATAATAATAATAATAATAATAATAATAAAAGAAGACTGTATCCCAACACAAGTACTCGCTATATTTCAGTGCAATTTTTTAGTTTCCAATATGTTCCATTGAGTTGTACACAGTTTTGCCAAAGTTACAGTAGTTTGAAAATTCTTTTCTTTGATAAGTCCGGTTTGGTCACTTCGCACGAAGTTTAGAACCTCAAGTTCGACTTCCTTGTTGCTGGTGTACCCCTTTATGGCATGTGTTCTTTCACGAAGAGAAACAAATTGTAGTCTAATCCAACTGGACCTGGAAAAATGGTATAGAGGTGCGTCCGACCCAACTCTAGCTACCGCATTCCTCGTAAATTGTGCTGTGTGCGCTAGCATTGTCGTGCAGGAGGATGCTCCTATCCCTCTCAGGACGTTTGTCACGCATGGTTCACCGAAGATTCTGCAACGTGAAAATAGTGTTCCACTTTTAATGCTCCCTGGAGCAAAATAATTCTGCCATGGGAAACACCCTTCGCGTCCCAGAAGACAGTTCTAAAAATCAAGTTCGATCATGGCTTCGATGTAAGACATTGTAGTACTTTGTAGCTCCTTCGCAAATGTATTATTAGTTTTTTGCGATACAAAAGTTTCGGTACCTGTGTGTTTTGAGTTGAGGAAATAAATGAGGCGCTCAAAATAATAACGGCAGATCTTAACCAATCTCAAAATTTGGTATACTCGTCCCAACTAGATTTTGGTTCTCTCATGTACTAAAGTATTGATATATCTACGCTCTCATATGCTGTTTAGAATTAAATAATGTCAATTTTCTCAAAACGAAATTTCGTTGGAATCTCCCGTTATTACTGTGAGCGCGTCGAATGTTCGTGATTATGAATATTTCTACATTTTGGTGCTACTGACTTAAAAAATGTCACTCATATAAACAGTATATGCCACTCAATGCTTACTTTTATTTTCGAGATTCTTATGAGAGAGGTTTGGAAAAGCTGAAGTTGGCAGAGAATAATACTGAAATACTGTAGACACATGTGCCAATGATAGTGAGGAAGAAAGTTTATTCCGAAATCGGAGTCCCGACTCTTTATGACAATTATATGTGAAATGGCAGCGGGTCAAAATGTAAACAAAAAGTTAATAGAATAGACCATGGGCAACTCTATGAATCGGAAAGATGAGGCGAATATGAAAACACGAAACTAGTATGACATTATTTTCAAAGTACATGGATTTATAGTAAAACCGTCTTGTTCCAGGCCCCAGCAGGTTCCGAGGTGGGGTTCAATTCAAAAGTTTCGGTTAAGTAGCACATCATATGAAAGTTGTTGTGAAATCAAAAAAGATGAGTTCAAAATTTCGGACTAATTTATGTATGATGCAAACAGGATAGAAAATGAAAGTGAGAATAACAAAGAAATAAGAAATAATCGAAATGGTAAACAAATAAAAAAAAGACAATAGTAGTCTCCGTTCTATTATGCTTCCAATCGTCTGCAGTGGCGGTTATAGCTGAAGCCTGGTGTTAACAACCTCTGTATTTCGATTGGCTTACTCGTAGATCTCTTTATTTCAACGGGTTGAATAAATGAAGATGCAACATAATTGTCAACTGTGATTATCAGATGCAACATAATTGTCAACTGTGATTATCAGATGCAACATAATTGTCAGCAAACTCATTTTTCACGATTGTAGCATATTGGGTTACAGATTATACGTTTTTGACTTTTTGTGGATATTTACTATTGACAATAAACGTAAATACCACATTTTGCTTCTCCAGCTCCAGTAGTTTGAGCTGGAAATGCGTGTGATACATAGTGCGGCATTTTAAACTAAAGATGTCACGTGTTTGAACATTTTATATATTTTTTTTCGCTCTCTATGCTTACTGATCAACATTCATGCCAAATTATATATTCCTAGTTTCAGCAGTTTGGAGTGTCTATACTCTCAATATAGGTTTTAACCGTCCATCTTGGATTTAAGGTGTCCATAGACTTTTCATTTAAGTTTGTGTTCACATTTTGACGTTCTGTCATGTTGCACAGGGTCATCGTAGAGAACATCTTCTTCTTTCAATGAACAACAGCCTTCAAACAATGTGCTAGTTAATCCTAATTACCTGTCTAATCTACATAAATCTATATAATCTGATTACCCTAATCTACATAAACACCTACCGGGAATCGAACCCGGGTATCCCACAACGAAGAGCGTACGCTAACCCAGGAAGAAAGTTGTGCGTATAAGAAAAAGAGTGTGAGAGTACAATTATTGTAATGATATTGGCATATCTCGGAATACCTTAACGTTACAAACGTAAAATTTCAAATTTGGACTTTTTATTTAAAATAATTTAACTCGTGTTTAAGCATATTTTGATATGTGTCATGTGAGGGCCAAGAAACGGAAAAGTTGTGTGAAGAAAGAGAAGTTGAGACTGAAAGTTAGGTGTTATCAAGGTTAGGTGTTCGTACTTCGTAATCCGTTAAGGTTAGACACATGAAATTTAGTTTCTCAATTCTTCATTTAAAATAATTAAATATGTGTTTCATCGTTTCTTTATATTTGTCTTAGAAGAGAGGAAAAGATCTTTAAAAAGTGGGGATTGCAATTATTGTAATAAGGTGCTTACATTCGGAATTCTTGAAGGTTACAGACATGGAATTTGGTGTTTTTACTTTTCATCTGAGATGATTAGACATGCATTTCAACGTTTTTAGAGTTATAGCTAGCCTGAAAAAAAGGGGATAGAATGCTTCACTAATATACCCCGCTGAGAAAGCTGATTAGTCGCTCAACGTTTACTTATGCATCATTGTGCAATGTGCAATTGTTTGTTTTGAATAAGGTACCTATTACGGGATTCCTAAGGGAGATGATATGATAAGTGGATCATATCATTAAAACAAATCATTAATAGTTGTATTAATTTTTAATTATATTTTATAATAAAGAGGAATACATCCTTGCTACGACTTATAGTTCATTATTTTCTGTACTGAAGGTTATTTCAGAATAAATAATGGAAATCTATTTAAGGGTATTGTTAAGAATTTTGTTTAATACATACAAAATTCTTCCGGTTGTGATGTATTAATTTGAAAAAATAATTTACGTAAGATGTACGGATAAATATAGCTCAATTTTATTGGAGCAAACCAGGTTGAGGCAGTTGGAGTCGATCTTCCTATGAGACTGTATTCTATTCTTCAACGCGCAATTTTTAACTTGTAAATAAAATTAAACTTTTACAGTAACGATGAATGTTATTCCTTTTATTTATCTGTAGTTTGAATATGTGTCCTTTTCTTTACAACCAATTAGTGGTCCAGGGAGAAAATATGTTAAGTTACAAAATTTTACCTGGAGTCAAATATCCGTTCATTCTTAATGTAGGTTACCAGTAGATGTATAGTACTTCTTCCAGCCTCAGCCCCTATATATTGGAAATCCCACAGGAACAAACTAAACTCATCCCATTGGTTCTCAAATTGTGGATTCTACTAAAATTAATTAAACCACGTAAGCGAAAGGTAGTTGGCTTCCTCACTTTGCAATCGAAAGATCCCGGATTCTAATGTGGTTACCGGCCTTACTAACTGAATTTTCCAGACTTTTCGTTCAGTTTTCTCAGCGTGTTACCTATAAAGATAGGCCATTCCTGTTGTGATTGTTACTAATTGTTATGATTGTAGTATGATGTAGCATCTCAACCTCCAAAAAATACAACAGATGTACAAATGAACCGGCTCTTTTTAGTGAACCAACTGTTGAATGGCAGTTGAACCGTTTTGTCCATACCTAGCGCAAAGAATCCTTGCCTTACGAACTTAGTCCTCACCGTAACGCTATTCGTGAACCGAATTTATTTTTCCCATTGAAATTAATATAAACAAAACTAATCCTTCTAGCCACAGAAACATGATAATGCATGTATTGTATTATATTTGTAAGTACTTTCTTTCATGAAGAGTATGGAACGCAAATAATATTATCCTAAGAATAACAAATGAATAATTAATAAAGCAATATGAGGGTTAAAAAAAGTTCAAAAGATAATAGAAAAAATGTTTCATCATAGTACGATCAAAGATATAATGTATACGATAGGGTTACCATATTCTAATATGTCAGAAAGTTGGACACTATTCCATCTAATTAAGTCATTAGAAAGTTAATTATATAAACTTTCGACATAAGAATTAGAATTAGAGAATGAGAACAATTTTCATCCCTTACCTTCAAATTTGCTTTCAAACCATTATGAAAATATATTGAGATGTATAATAAAATAATTAGGGTCTAAACAAAACCACTTATACAGCATCATGTTAACTTTCCTTATTCATACTGTTTAGTAGATCTTACCTTCCTTAACACTTCTATTCACGCTACATCAGGGAAATAAACTCATCATGTACATTATGTTGATACAACAGCTATTTGGCAAAAAGAAAAAAATATCCACCCAGGAACTAGTGCTATTCTTATTGATTGATTATTAAGTTAGCTTTTCTTTCAGCAGCGAGGCTATATGAGACGTGGATTAAACCTTAACTTGGAATCCGAACCATATGAGCTCCCGCCGGAAATCGAACAGGGATTTTCAAAGGCAAGAGTGCATATGCCAACCGCTTAGCCAAGAGGGAGCTCTAGTATTTACCTCGTTGAGAAGCTAGGGTGCAACAAAAGTGTCTGGCCCAACTTCTTACTGGACCAACCACTTTATCAGAAACAAAAATGGTTTTCCACCACAATTTGCTGCCGAATTAACGTTAATTAGGGTCGATTAACAGAGTTAGTGTTGGTCTCGTTGTGTGGATCTTTTTAATTTTATGCCAGATTGAAGTTGTATTTGTCATTCTCAGTTTGCGTTAATTTCTCAACAAGACCAGCAATAACTCTTGGAATCGGAACTGGTGTGACTTTCTGTTCTTTTCTTTTCTTTTTTTCTTTTTTTTCCTTTTTTTTTTAATCAGAAAGTGCTTGGACGACTTACTGATAATCCCCAAGTTACGACTGTAATATTGATTATTAGTTCCGAAACTTCTGAAAGAACGATATTTTTCAGTGGAATTCAAGGATCGAATCTCTGAAAGGAAGCCACTTTTCTTTTGCGGAATCAAAAGAGGGACTCGCTTAGGAAAGGAAAAGGTGGATTCACTCAGTCGGATTGACGGATTTGGTTGATGGAAACAAAAAACAGAAATATGAATCTACGTATAGTCAATTAATTAATAACGATGGAATCGAAAAAAAAAACAATACTTCAAATAGAAATACAATACTGACAGAAAAGAAAAAGATGAGCCCACTGCGTGTATTTAAAAATTACCAAATCTTTCTATTTTTTCCTTTTTTTCAGATCTTACCTCCCTTAACACTTCTATTCACGCTACATCAGGGAAATAAACTCATCATGTACATTATGTTGATACAACAGCTATTTGGCAAAAAGAAAAAAATATCCACCCAGGAACTAGTGCTATTCTTATTGATTGATTATTAAGTTAGCTTTTCTTTCAGCAGCGAGGCTATATGAGACGTGGATTAAACCTTAACTTGGAATCCGAACCATATGAGCTCCCGCCGGAAATCGAACAGGGATTTTCAAAGGCAAGAGTGCATATGCCAACCGCTTAGCCAAGAGGGAGCTCTAGTATTTACCTCGTTGAGAAGCTAGGGTGCAACAAAAGTGTCTGGCCCAACTTCTTACTGGACCAACCACTTTATCAGAAACAAAAATGGTTTTCCACCACAATTTGCTGCCGAATTAACGTTAATTAGGGTCGATTAACAGAGTTAGTGTTGGTCTCGTTGTGTGGATCTTTTTAATTTTATGCCAGATTGAAGTTGTATTTGTCATTCTCAGTTTGCGTTAATTTCTCAACAAGACCAGCAATAACTCTTGGAATCGGAACTGGTGTGACTTTCTGTTCTTTTCTTTTCTTTTTTTCTTTTTTTTCCTTTTTTTTTTTAATCAGAAAGTGCTTGGACGACTTACTGATAATCCCCAAGTTACGACTGTAATATTGATTATTAGTTCCGAAACTTCTGAAAGAACGATATTTTTCAGTGGAATTCAAGGATCGAATCTCTGAAAGGAAGCCACTTTTCTTTTGCGGAATCAAAAGAGGGACTCGCTTAGGAAAGAAAAAGGTGGATTCACTCAGTCGGATTGACGGATTTGGTTGATGGAAACAAAAAACAGAAATATGAATCTACGTATAGTCAATTAATTAATAACGATGGAATCGAAAAAAAAAACAATACTTCAAATAGAAATACAATACTGACAGAAAAGAAAAAGATGAGCCCACTGCGTGTATTTAAAAATTACCAAATCTTTCTATTTTTTTCTTTTTTTCATTATTCTGGTCACCGTAACTACTCTTGCAAAGAGGGAGTGCAGAAGGTCACTGCTAGTCTTATCAAAGTGTTTCTTTATCTTTTACTTTTACACAGGTTGTAAGGATTACCAGATCTAGTTTATTATTATTATTATTATTATTATTATTATTATTATTATTATTATTATTATTATTATTATTATTATTATTATTATTATTATAGCAATTCAGAGAACGAGCATATTAGTCAAACCTTCGTGATTTTTTTTAGTATAAGTTGATCCATCCGCAAGTTTGCTAATGTAAAGTACGCAATCGATTGTCGCTACATAAAATAAAACCTATTGCGTAAAGCAGGAGCATGTCATTCAGATCGAACACAAAACCATACGCACATTAACCACATTCCCCAAATATGAGTTACATTAAAAGCTTGTAGCTTGTTTTATGATAAGTAAAACGATATTTAGTAAACAGCATAATGATATATACGAGTCTCTCGATTTAATACGACTGTAACAACCAAGTAATACAGAAGTGGAGAGTTGTAACCCAAACCTTCCTACCAAAGTGAAATAATCCATAAACTGAATCCGAACAAAATAAATTGGAGAGCAGAGAAAGGAAACACTTCATCATTAAAGGAAGTGAGATAGGCCTACTTTCTAAAATTCTGATCGTTGTACGACTACTTTTCAAAAGCAGAATTGCTTATACAAAAGAAAGAAAAAAAAAGAAAATCTTTCGTTTAACTTTTGTTCTCTTGTCGACTGATTTTAAATCCAAGCAGCGCAGAAGACTGTGAAGCCTCGTGTGTTATGTGTATCGTTACGTTCAATGATAATTTCAGCTTAAACTATATTTATTAATATACATAGAAACAAGATTGAAGTTCAATTCCTTACCTGTCTATAGAAAAATAAAATATTTGATTTTCCTTCAACACTTTATATGTTTATTTGCAAGAACATATATACATCAAGTAGCTAGTAATTACCCGTTGTTGAATGAGTAGATGACACAAGTATCCTGTGTGCGTTCTAGAGGTATGCACGGACCGGAATGTTTAGCCCGGGTCCGACCTGGCTTGTGAATAGGGATGCGCACGAGTCGAGTCGAGTCGAGATTTAAGCCTGTCTCGACTCGTCTCGACAAAATGTTGTCTCGACTCGTGTCTCAACTCGAAAATATGTTTCTGTCTCGACTCGACGGTGTCTGTCTCGACTCGACTCGAATTCGAGTCGAGACGTCTCGAAATTCGAGTCGAGACAAAATATACGAGTTAAAATATACGCACACATCAGCCAGAACATTATGACTACCTACCTAATTGTCAGTATGTCCACCTTTGTCACGGATAACAACGGCAAACGCTCTTGGCATGGACGCAATGATATTTTGTAAGTCGCTGGATAGAGTTGGCACCCCATGTGCACACACAGGTCACCTAATTCCTGTAAATTCCGGGGAGGGAGGCGATGCGGTCGGACGTCACGTTCAATCGTATCCCAATATGTTCGATTGGGTTCAAATCCGGCTAGTTGGGGGGGGGGGGGCAACACATTACTTCAAACTCGCACCTGTGTTCCTCGAACCACTCCATCACACTCTTTGCCCTGTGACATGGTGCATTATCTTGTTGAAAAATGCCACTACCGTTGGGAAACATGGTCGTCATGAAGGGATGTACGTAGTCTGCAAGCAGTGTGCGATACGCCTCGGCCGTCATAGTGCTTTACTCGAGCTCCACTAGACATGGATGCATAAGCGTAACCTTGGCCCATATGGTCCGGGGCCAAAACATTTGTGCACACACACACACACACACACATATATATATATATATGTATATATAATTCTCAACCGTTGTCGACCCACTGCTTGATGAAGGTCTCTCCAATTCTTTTTCACATGTATATATATTCGGCAGTTCGTTTCCATGTTACTCCACACTGCCTCCTAATTTCGTCACACCGTATTGTATTACAACGTCTTCTAGATCGTTTTCGTTCCCTTAGGATCCAGTCAATAATTGATTTTGTCCACCTATCGTCAGTTCTTCTTGCAATATGACCAGCTCCGTGACACTTGAGTTCTTTTATTTTCGCGATGATATCGGTCACTCTTGTCATCTTCCTGATCTATGTAAATTTTTTTCTATCTCTCCGGGTTATTGCAAGCATACATCTCTCCATGCTTCTTTGACTTGTGTATGCTCTCTCCCTATGGAAGTTTAAGAAAGAGCATTATACATTAACAACAGATCACAGAAAGTTGGGAATTCAACCAGGCGTATATTTTAATTCCTACTTTAGCTTGGAAGCAGCAACATATTTCAAATTATTGCCTTTGGTATTAAAATCGATTATAAAGTTTGAATTTGCGGTGGCAGCTACATGGCATGAGCGTGTACTGCGATTCTTTTCTTTCATTATTAAGAGACAACAAGTTTTATTTATTGACTGTAAGATTCACAAGCTGTAACTAGAAGTATATAATATACATTGCTCACTTGTGCACGTGTAAACTTTTCTTCGTTTCGACAAAAATATATTCACAAATTTCCACTTGGACAGTTAGTCTTTGACCTTAAATAATCACTTTTTGAAACCAACCATACATTTGCTTCTAATGTTTTAATCAAATATTTAGCACCGTAGTTTCGAGAAACTCTCTCTGATTTTGGATCATCATTGTGTAGTTGGAGTGTGTGAATGATATAAATACTACTTCGGCAGATATCCAGCCTATTTTTTACGTCAGTTTTTGCGGATGAGACCTAAAATTAAACCTTTGCCTTTGTGCTAAAAATTGTTTTAGTCAACAACCGGAACGCCTTTCCCTAGAATAATTTCGCGGAACACAATGACGTAGTACGAAAAGTTCTAGATTATTTCTTTATCGTGCTTTAATAGGATATTAATCTGCGTAAAATATGAAAATAATAATCTGAAAAGATACAAATTTGGAGCGAGACAAGTACAGCACAGGAACTGAATTCGAGCACCACACTGACTTACTGGAACGCAGAACTTGTGCGTTCCGGCCCATTTTAAGTCCCACTTAGTCAATGTTCCCTGATCTTTGCCCAAACCGTCATATTAACCTGAGCCTTAAATGTTGTTAAGGAATTACCTGGAACAACCTATCAGCACAATATCCACATTTTCGTTTACCCCAGCTCATTAATAGCGTTTCTTTCAGAAAAAATCTCCAAAGAGGGTATTTGAAAAGCAAAGGGGGGAATTATAGTTAAACATATGTTTCTTGATATCCTGATTTTCTCTGAAAATTTGCCTGAAGGGTATTTTGCAATTGAGTGTGTGTGTATGGAGGGGTAAGCCCGGCTCACCCTCTGAAAAAAATACTGCTTATCAATAATACTGTACAAGGAAATCAGAATATTAGGAAATCCAAATATTAGTCAGTAAATATCATATTTATAATTTTGATTTAATAAGTTAATATTTCGCTTACTGCTAAATGTAATGATATGGAAGCTGGACTTGAACTGTTAATGGAGCTGCAGTCGCCTTTCTCGAAGTGTTGCTTCTGAATCAAATGTGTCGATAATCTGAGAAACGTTAAGGTCGTAAGATCTTTCTAAGCACAACACAGCTAAACTACGAAATTTTTCTTGACCCATAGTGCTGCGAACGTATGATTTTAGCCGTCTCAGGCGCGAAAAGGAACTAGTTGCGGAACTGATAGGCTCGGTTAGAAAAGTCTTATAAACTTGGTTCAAGTTTGGGAAGAATTCGTAAAGATTCAATTAAAAAAAATTGACGCGATGAAAAATCATTTTCAATCTATCTCTTTGCACACAAATTGGAGAAAACTGTTAACTCTGATATCAGCTCAACTTTTGGGATTTTGTAAGTGTTGCTGACAATTGTGATACTTTCTGCTGATGGCTTGTGTAGATGTCTTGGAGGGAATGAAGAACCTGCATATCATTTTCTTTGAATTTGTATTGCTAATATCTGCCACAAGGATGTCGATAACGGAATAATACACTTCGCGTCTGTAATATTCAGCTGCTGTCTCACACTCGAAGAAGTATCACCACCATCCAATGCTCGTGGGACTCGTGTTCTTCGTGGAACGTTCGGTGCATTACACCCCATGGTATCTGCAATTTCTTCTGTTTCTGTCCACAGCATATTGAAACATTTCTCACTCCGTAAGGACTGAAGGCTGCAGATAATGGCTTGCGACAAATTTTTCACAGTAGAAAAATTGACACGTGTATTCTGTAAGTGCATAGACTGTTGATTCGTGTATTCAAAAACACGTCTCATCAGTTTACTGGTAAGTCGAAACAGAAATAAAAAGTCATGAACATTTTTTAACAGGAAATGCGCGTCTGGGCCGTAAATTTGATCGTGATCTGCTATTTCCTCTAAAGTTTCAACTACTGGTTCAAAATTTTCTAAAACTGCACGAATAGCTTCTAATCTACAGTTCCATCTAGTGTCGCTCAAAGATTTTAATGTTATCAAATGCTTTAAGTTTTCTCCTTGACGTTGAATATTTTCAAAAATAGCGTGCCTTTTTGACGACGCTTCTACGGAGGAATGCAAACTACTCAGAACACCAAATATATTTCGAATCGCAGACCCTTCTCCGCACACATCAACAATGCAGAAGTTCAAAATGTGAGCGCATCAATGAATATAAATGGCTGATCCTCTTTGCAACACCAGAGTACTGACCACGCATAGCTGCTGCACCATTGAAACATTGCCCTCGGATGTTATCTAATTTCAGACCCAGTGATATTAACACATTTGTTAACAGTTTGGATAAACTTTCACCGTGTTTTTTCTGTGTTATAAAACCCGATAAAACTTTCGTGAATATTAAGTATCGCAAAACAATTGATACTTGTTCATGTCGCTTCAAATGTTGAGTTTCATCCATGATGATACTATATATACCTGCAGTCTTCACACGATCAATTATTTTTCCCAACTCAAACTCACACATTAAATCTAGAAATTGATTTTGGTATTCGGGACTAACGTATCTAAAGGTTTTCTCTTTGTTAACTTAATACAGAAAAATCACGTAATTTTCTTTGGATCTTAGCAATAAGAATTCTAGTAAATTATCTTTATTTTCACTTTCGTTTTTCCCTATGGCCTCTAAGAGGAACACATCGGCGAGCACAATACAAATATTATCTAGAAGTGCTTCAAATATATTCTATTGCCGTTAACTATTTGGTTCGTCTAATTTACTCGCAACTGATCCGTGTAATAGCGCGTTTCGGAATTCCGCAGCCTTAGAAATACAAGTCTTATGAGTGTTACTTGCCTCATGAGTACCGAATTTATCTACGACCTTCTTTCAGTTACGGAAACCCTTCTTAGTAAAGGTGTCTTCAGATTACGGAATATTTTCGGAGAATGCGCGACAATAAAAGCAAAAAGCACTATCTCGAGAAATGCTATATTCTAACCAACTAAGCTGCCTATACCACTCAGATCGGAACCGGCGGCTATTTTTATTGGGGTATGTTTTCAATTGCGGTTGAAAGGGACCTAGACCTACTGCCAGAAATGTCTTTGAATTTTCACAACCTTTGACTGGATCACGATCTTCTGAAATTTCATCTTGTGACATTGTTTCAACAGTAGTACCGGCATTTGAATTCTTATCTTCTGACACTGTTTTCACACTAGCACTTGAATTTTTATCTTCTGAAATGCAAGAAGTAGATTGTTTAGTCACTATTTCATTATCTCCGCTGGCACTGTCAATATTGTTAAGTTTCGGCTTCTTACTAAAATATTCCAACATTTTTTTTTTTTTTTTTTTAGCACTCCATATTAGTCACAACTTCCTGTGAAACTTGAGAAATGTTCAGGCACCACAGATAAAATATTTTTTTAAAAAAAATGAAACCACTATACACCGATACACATGAAGGCTATATATACAGGAAAAAAAAAACCTTCAAACGAACTACTCACTGCCAAGGGCGCCGATTTCTCTGTAAGTTTTGGGGAGGGGGGCATTCAGATGTGGGTTCGTATATTTATGAAAAAATACATATAATAATACAAAATACATATAAAACATACATATTCAGAAAAATACATAGGAGCCCATATGAGCTTTGGTGGGGCCGTGTCCCACCGGCCCCCCAGGATCGGCGACCTTGCTCACTGCAAACACAAACTTCAGAATAAATCAAGTGTATTATTTTTGGTTTGGGTGCAGGGGTGGCTATTAGTAAAAATAACTCGTTGTGTTAACCTTACAATTGTCTCTTTCCACTTTACAGCAATACCAGATTTTGCTATTTTTGTGACTTACAGGGAAAGCAATAAAATATATTTTGGATTTAGGACCACAAGATTTCCGACAAAGAGCCGAGTTCTGTATGTCTCTGCTTATCCTTATAAAACACACCCAGTATCCCAGACAACAGACCGATCTGTACTTCCTTTGACCATCAACGTACACCGCAACCCCTTTCTCCAGCACACCCCAAGTTCACTGACCTTTATTAAGATGGATGTAGCAAAACATTTATTGCAAGACATTACCAAATATGGTTAAAATCAGAGTTCCATTCCCGGTTATTCTAGAACTTTATTCGAACATTTTATAATAATATGAGCATAGATAAACAATTTTTAATAACTGTCCATTGCCTAAGAAACAGCCAGAATCATATTAACATCTCTGAACATTAACATTAAAAAAAAAAAAAAAAAAAAGATATAGTTCAATCACAATTTTACACTGCCTCTGTGATCCTCCCCGTCCCCCCAAAACTGTTCAGAATAAGTCCTATCTTTATTCAAATTACAAGCATTTCTGATGTAACAGAAAGATAAAGAAATTCTGAATTTGACGATACAGTTTATAAATTATTATTACCGTCGTAAAGCGTCAGTCTAAACACGAAAAAAGCAATAAAGTGAAGTGTGAACCAATTCAGATCACATGCATCGAAAGTGAGTGACAATTACCCAGCTAGTAGTAGAGAGGCAGTGTCAGGGCTTAAAGTGAGCCAGAACGCACCGGCGCTGCGTTCCGGCAAATCAGCCTGCTGTCAGAATTTAGTTCATGTGCAACATTTGTCACTTTACAAACACAGTGCATTAATTTTTAATTAATAGTTTGGTTCCGTCTATGAAACGATTGTTAATGATTTATCAAACCACATCAGGAACATGGATCAGGATTATTTACTTTAATTGTTGACTGTGTTCTCGCAAATCACTGTGAATAAGCATTCTGGCGAAGTGGGTATTCACTGAAGCCACTTTAAGTCTTGGACACTGTGTATGCCTAACGAACAGTATTTTAAAGGTGGAGCATCGAACCCTGTTCCGCCCGGCCTTCCTGACTGAAGTTTTACCTGGTGCCATTTGTTAGGCCAGGGTCGCTGTCTTTTCACTTCCTTGCCCCTCCTTTCTCTTGGCCTGGTTAGCTTATAAAGACCTTATTACTGTGAAACAAAATCAAACTTAAGCAAAACAGTGTTGTACTCGCTTCAGCTCAGTTCATAGATAACACTGAATGACTATCCTAATAAACTTCTGAAATGTGGGGGGGGGGCAGTTGCCCCCCATAATTTACGTCTATGCATGGATGCACACTTGAATTGGTTTCAAGGCTGTTTCTGAGTAAATACTTTCTTCAAAATAATATTAAAAATTATAGAAAGATTTTCGAGTCGAGTCGAGATTTTTAAGAGCCGTCTCGACTCGACTCGTGTCTCGACTCGAATTTTCGAGTCGAAAATATGTTTGTCTCGACTCGTCTCGAAATTTACAAGGTGTGTCTCGACTCGAATCTCGACTCGACTTGTCTCGACTCGAGCGCATCCCTACTTGTGAATTTATAATGCGAGGTCCAACCCGAGTCCGAAATATGTTTTAGCATTTAGGCTGAGCCACTCCCGAACTCGTGTGATAACAAAGTGAGCCTGAAATAAGCCCGAATTTTTAAAAAAACTTAATCATTAACGCAAAATTGTATTTTATTTCCAGCAATTTTGCAGTTGTGCTTTAAAAGTTCTCCAGAAACAACGGCGCAATAAATATCGTTGCACTGTACATTTACAAAGTTAGGCCCGGAAAGGCTCTAGAAATATGGCTGTATATTTAAACATTTAGGGCCCGAACCCGACAAGGGCCGAAATTATATATACCTTTTAGGCCCGAGTCGGACCCGCGGCCTCGACTAAAGCCCGTGCAGGCCTCTAGTACGTTGCCCTGGTTTTAATATAGGTGGAACTACTTGCCTCGAGTACACAGTAATCAATTTAACAGTATTCTCCATCTTATACAGTATCGGTGTTGAAAATGTATGTTAAACTGCAGTAATCAGATTAAACAAATTACTTAGAAATAATAAACATGAGTAAGCAAATGAATTAGTTTTGATTTTAAAGTACATTAAACGTAAAATACAGAATGCAGCAAAGTGTAACGTAAAATATGTAATTTACTACCCAGGGCCGGCCTTAAACCAATTGGACCAATTTCTCCCAATCGGACCCCGCGGCTATGGGGGCCCCGTGCTAGTGCCGTCAACTCTACTGTCCAGTCTAATCTACTCTAGAGTGCTTTTTTTGTTTTTTTTTTAAGCATATTATGCCCCAGAGCAAATAAGTGCGTTGTAATCCTTATGACTAAATTTTGCTCCTAATACATGAAATTAATACATGGCCTTCTGCTCGCGGGCCCCTCGACAAAGTGGCTATGGCACCGTTAAGATGGCTCTGCTACTCTCGGTTGTCAAGTACACACAACAACATATTGCAATGCAGTTACGTCCATAGACCCCACACGGGGGCGTATGACCTCTCCCTAACAAGCAAATGAATAATTTGTATTAAATTCTTGGGCATAAGTAAATATTTTTAAAATTTAATGCTGCATTAGTTTCTTTATTTTTGTAAGTTTACAACTTCTGTTGTAAAAGTAGACATTATGTCCAAGGAGTATTTTGCACACACCCCAACACCCTTAATAATCTTCCACATTTCCTTACATACACCCCTGGGCATAAAAATATTGTTTTCTTTGAGTTTGTGTAAATATGTATATCATTATTCTGGGATCCTTTCATTTGGAACACCCCACTAAGTTAAAGTTCCTGGTGTTCATACTGATTATATCTTCTGATACTAACATGAATACCGAGATATCAAATAAATCAGCTTCAGTGCAACTTCTTTGGATATCCTTTCTCTTATTATAGCTATATTAAAAATACAAAACCAGAAGACAAACTTTGCCCTGAATATGTAACTAACTCTATAGCTCATGGAACCCGGAGGTTCAATGCCGCATTCACAAAAGCTCTCCACTGACTTCTACCCTTAGCCAACTGAATCCAGTTTCTACTTTGTATTCCTATTTCTGCGAGAACCTTCTTAATATTGTCCTCCCATCTGCGCCTAGGTCTTCCTAATGATCGTTTTCCGATTGGTCTTCCAGTTAAGACTTTGAAAGTGTTTCTACTTTCTTCTATCATGGCCATATGACCTGCCCACCTAAGTTTCTTAGATTTGGTGACCCGAACAATGTTTCGTAAACCGTTTAAATTATGTAGTTTCTCGTTATGAAGCTTTCGCCATTCCCCATTCCCGGTCCTCTTGGGTCCGAATATTCGTCTTAGGATCTTGTTCTCAAATACTTTTAGTGTATGTTCTTCCCTCAGAGTAAGCGACTATGTTTCGCAGCCATACAGAACAACAGGCATGATTATCATATTATATATTTTAAGCTTCAAATTCCTTGACAGAATTCGCGACGATATGAGGTTTTGAACTGAATAATAACGCGAATTCCCTGCTTTTAGTCAACATTTAATTTCTTCGTGAATATGGTTTTTGTCTGTTAATATTGATCGTAGATATTTGAAAGTATCCACTTTATCAAAAGTATTATATAATATTTTAGTGAAACCACAATTTGCCGTATTACGATCCCAATAACGATTTCACGCTGATTATACCTTTAATAAGTAGCTATCTACGATGTTCTCACTAGCGTATATTAAGTTTTATGGCTTGAATTCTTTTCGAAAAGATACAGCTGTTAAGAAATCTCTGAATCAACGAATTCTTATCAATGTGCATTTCATTATGTCTTACAAATATAAACCTATGGAAACATAGACTACACCATTGTATTTCTCGTAAAATTCTAGCCCAATTTAACATATTACACGACCCGCTTCCTATTTTAAAAAGTCGAGCAAGATAAAGATGGCCGACTTCAAGATGGCGGCCATGATAAGCATACCCTCAAATAGATGTCTACTTCCTCCCAGTGTAGGTAATGCGTTTTTGTTTTCATCCCTTTACCCTTTTGCAAATAAAATGGAATTTTCAAACTTGAAACACATTGTTGTCTTATCCTGATTAGGGATGAGCACGAGGCAAGATTTGTGGGTGTCTCGTCTCGAAAATGTGTTGTAAAAGTGATGTTTCGACTCGAAAAATGTATATTTTCAATTGGAAGAGCCGTGTCTCGACTCCAATTTTGTCAAGAAAATCCTGTCTCGACTCGTCTCGTGCGCATCCCTAATTCTAATCAATCAGGTTTTTGGCCACTGCGGCCGTCTTTATGGCCGGAAACACTTTAAATTTTGCTTACGATTGTTTCTTGATATTCCACACTTTTCGACCAAGCTTGGTCAAGAAACTAGATTTGATTAGGGATGGGACTTGGGTATTTACCCACTGGGTAGGTAAATAAAAATTGTGTAAATACCCGGTAAATACCAAAATTTTGTTTACCTACCCAAAAATGAGTATTTATTACAAAATGCAAGATTACATAGTAAGAAGACATAGTGGATTCTAAAATAGCAGTATAAAATCTTCCATACACAAATATGGTTAAAGAAAGATGCAAACTTGCAACACTGGAAACTCAATTTATATCTGGTAACACTGTTTCAATCAACTCCGTTTCTAATGTAGTTCAGTACTGATATTAGCTTGAGACTTGTTGAGAGAAAACATGCATCTTACGTAAATTGAGTTTCCTAAGTTTTATTTTACTCAGAGAGAGAAAAACTCTGAAAATGGGTAGACGGATAAGTAATGTTTGGAGCGTACACAATGTACGAAGCGATAAATCACTAAACTGCAAGTACTGTGGTAAAAACTATAAACACGCAAACGTAAATAAAATGTCAGATCATGGGAATAAGTGTTTCAAGTGTCCTGAAAGTTTGAAGAAAACAATTTTAAACGGTTTACAAGGGAGAAGTTTGTCTGATTGTTGGCAAAATACAGGGACGGAACAATTAATGAAAGTGAACCATCTACGCCAAGTTGTAGTACCAATAAGAGCATTGATGACTCTTTAGTGACGAGTGTGACTGATAAAACTTTGATGCCAGTTTTGTATAAGAGAAGCTCCTCCACGAATGAACAAAGATTATCTAGTAGCACTTTTATGGATACAATGAGAGTTGATGAAAACGTAAGTATATATGCATAGCGTAACCATGTAAGCTAATAGGTTAATGAGCTCACACATCCATCACGTATCAAGTTCCGTTTTGGGTTGAGTCAGAAGGAAGTAGTTTGCTGGCTCCAAGTGCCTATATGTGTCTCAAAATTCAGATAAAAATTGCAAATGGCAAAGAACAGTTAACTAATTGTGTAATTAATGTAACGGGAAGTCTTTACTTTAGCCACTTCAATCTTTTTTTTTTTTCGATTCTTCGATTCAGTGATTTCTTCTTTCGATTCCAATGCTCCAGATGCGCATCGAAAGGTAAGATCGCTTTAAAATGGTGTAGTGTAGTAGAGTAGGGTAAAGCAGAGAAAGATACTGATAAATAAAGTACAGGTACGAACGGGTTAGCTTAAGATTAGGGAAGTTTTTACCATTTTTATAAAATTGTGCGAAACCGAAAGAACAAATCACAGAATCGAAGAATCGAAAAAAATGAATGACGCCAGTGTTTTTTACTAAGTGTAGAAGTACTTTTATTTCATATATCTCAAGAACTTGTCATATGACCTTGTGGAACGAATTAAGAAACGACAGGTCAAAAGAGATTGGTCAAACACATTCCAAATATTCTCTAATAGTTTATATTTTGTAAATAATGGCCAAATGGTTAAGTCAAGTAATGGTCGAGAGCAGGGGTGCCCATCCCCCCCAAAGCTGATGGCGCACTCCCCCCCAAAACTAATAATCTCTTCCCTCCTCAAAACTCAAGTCCTCTAAAAACAATTGCCCAGTGTAGCAATAGTTTTTATAGTACTAGTAATTGTTATTTTTGTTGTTGTTTTTATTTCCTGTAGTAGTATTATAGAATGCTTGTAGTAGTATAGGGGCAGTAGTAATTTTAAAAATGGCATTACTTTTATTAGTAGTCTTGGTAGTGTACAATACTAAATATGTTCTATAAGGATATTGAAGGGTATAAAAACTTCTACACACTGTGTATGGCACAGGTATTCTTTTTTTACAATTAGTAGTATTATTTTTTTTCTTTACAAAATATTGATATAATTCCCTTGTACATGAAAAGTAAGAAGCAAGTTACAAGTTATTGAGTTTGATACCAAAAGAAAATGTTATCCTCGAAATTAGCCTAAGAAGTGATATCCAACAAAAAACATTCCTGTAAAAGAGCCAAGTACGAGTGGCCTTAGAAAGAATTGAAATCACAAAAATAGGCGCCAAGTTCTGGTGGACAACAGTTACAAACACTCACTGGCTCACTTCAAATTTAGATTTGAAACTTAATTGATGTCTGTATGGTTACCACTAGCTCACAATTATGTCAAACTACTTTATAATTTTCAACAGACAACATAGGCAAGTTTCAAATCTAAATTTGAAAGTGATTCCTTGAGTGTTTGTAATTGTTGTTCACCAGAACTTGGCGCCATCCTTTCATATAGCAACTTGCGCGGTACTTCATTCATAGAGTTTCCTAGCAAGGGGGAGGGGAATTCATTCTCGAGATTTTAAAAAAGAAAATCGCATCGTGTTCCAATGTTATTCTGACGACAGCAAAATTACTTATTCGACATTAGAGTAAAATTCTTCCCCAATTTTTTTATTCCCCCCAATTTTTCCTCGATGGCATAACTTGCGCCATTCAGCTCTCCTGTGGGCGGCCCTTCTCTCTTAAAACGAACCAACCTTTCCTTTCGTACGGCTACTTGCGCGGTACTTCATTCATCGAGTATCGCAGCAGGGGGTACGGGGGTTCACCCCGGAAAATTTTTGAAAATTAGCTTCTCAAAATCGTGTTTTAATGCTATTCCGACAGTAAAATTGCTAGTTCGAAAGTAGAGTAAAATCCCCCCCAAAATTTTTCTCAATGGCGCAACTTGTGCCATACATCCCCCCTGTGGGCGGCCCTGGTCGAGAGTTAACAACATTATGCAATAAAATATTGACGTTTTACTTACGAAATGTATGCTACCCGTAGTTTAAGACATGCATCCAAATTCCCAACGATTCACGTTAATCTCTACGTAAGTAATTTTTATTTCAAATTTTGTTACTATTGTTTCCATCGAAATTAAACGAATGAATTATTAAAAGAATAACATTTTCTGCACGCTTAGTTCAGAATTAAAATAGAGGGACATTCTCAATGTGTGAATTGATTCAAGAACTATTCATCTTTACTTTTTGCACCTTTTATTCACTAGTTTGTTACCTGGGTTATTACCCCTAACAGAGAAATTTTTAAACATTGATCTTTTTTACTTTCATTCCATATATACAATGAACTTTGTTATTGACAAAAATATGTACAATATTCACTAACTTCTCACGTTAAAACTCATGCTTTCACTTTGGTCCAGCAAACTTTCTGATATACCGCAAGTATGTGTGTATTGGGTCAATCACCGGCAATTTATGTTGGAAGGTAGGAAATACCAGCAGAGTTTTCAGGAGAAACAAGTGCATATTCCTGCTAGTACGTTTTTAGAAAATGGTTGTTGCGTGGGGTGAACGATAATTGTCAAATGTGACGTCATTTTCTAACACTTAAAAGAAAATCTATGAAATATAGAATTGTTAAGCACAAGAGCATAATTTCAAATATTATTTCGTTTTTAATAATATTATCTTTCAAAAACCAATTCCAACCAAACGCACAATCTACACACAAATGGTTGAATTGTACTTGGCTAAGATAAGAAACTGTTTTCCATTTCTAGATTTCTAGGTTAAGTTAACAAAGTTTCGTAAAGGTAACACGTAACAAATATACCTGAGCTGATTTTTTCCATGTGATAAATTTGTACCCACAGTGAAAATTGAATGCATTCTGGTTATGTGTGGAAATAATATTGTGTATTTACTTGTGGAATAGGTTAAGATACGTGTTCAACCTAAGATGGTTTATTTCACAACATATTTTTATATTTTATCTTTTAGGCAATGTTAAACAGAGTGCTAGCGAAAGCTGCCTACGTAACTGGAGCGCCATTGTCCATGGTGGAACATCCTCTCTGGATAGATTTCTTCAAGCGTCTAAGACCTTCATTCAAACTTCCAGATAGAAAGTCGTTGTCAACTTGGCAACTTGATGCCCAGTTTAATGAAATGCAAACGCAGCTGCGTGTAGAGCTACAAGATTCGAAGTACCTAAATCTTCAATGTGACGGTTGGAGTAGTGTTCCCAATGAGGGAATAATCAATTTCATTATTACAAACCCTCATCCAATATCTGTTCACTTTATAAACACGAAAGATAACTGTCACACTGCTGAGTACATTAGAGATCAGGTATTTGAAGTCATTGAAAAATACGACCCAAGTAAGTTCTTTGTTCTCATTGACGATAATGCAGCAAATATGCAGAAGACTTTTTCTCTTGTCCAAGAAAAGTATCCCCATTTGCAACCATTGTCATGTATAGCACATACGTTGAACCTTGTCTGCAGTGATATTTTGAAGTGTATTTCAATTTCATCATTTATGGCAAATGTTATAGACATCATTAAAACAGTTAGAAATACTCAGGTCTTGAATGCACTGTTTCATGCAATTAACAATGAGAAAAACATACACACTTCTCTTACTCTTCCATGTAAAACCCGTTGGGGAAGCTACTTAAAATCTCTTGAAAGTTTGAAAGCTACAAAAGTCCCCTACAGAACTTAGCTGTTCATGAAACCGCTGCAAGATATATAGCATTTATCAAAGACCACAAAGCAAAGTTACTTGACGATGAAGGTTTCTGGGTGACAGTTGAAAAGCTAACGTTCTCAAACCAATAGTGTCCTGGATAAATGTATTAGAATTTGATGAATGTAACATACACCGAGTTTTTCCTGCTGTCAAAGAAATCGAAGGGCAATTAGGAAGATGTGTTTACAACGATAAAATCACTGGTTCTTCCTTTCTGATGATATTTGAGCCATTCAATAATACGCACACCGTTCTTTATTTTATTTCATTTATTTATATAATATTTTATGGTTGCCCCTGACAACTAAACACCAAAAATCCTATTATTTTAAAACATATGAATATCTTCTTAAAATCGATATTATTTCTAACTAATCTTTTCTTCTTCTTTAAAAAATAATCTAGTTTATTACATATATAAAATACTTTATGCCCAACTTTACAAGTTTACAAGTAATAAAAAGATAAAAATATACACCGTACCGTTGTATATAATAGCGCCTGACGGACTGTTCTATTTATTTATTTATTCAATAAAAAGAAAAAGAATTCTGGATCGTTTACTTTAACATATTCATCATTTGAATTTTCGAATGCACCTCGTATATTTGAAAATTACAATCCACATATAAAGATACATATATATATCTCACATTTAATTCTATAACAATATTGTAAAACTTTGTCTCATATAGGATTTTGGGTAGAGCATTTAATAAAAAGAGCCTCCGGAATCGACTCCCACTACCAGTTTTATTATTAAAATATTTTTACAAAATACTATACAAATTGATCTCTCTAGAATCAAGGTGAGTTATAGGTGGTCTTTGACCGTAAGGTCGCAGACAGGATCTCCAACAGAGCCCCGAAGCAGGCAAAGAGGAGTGGATTTTATGTTCCCAAAGCTCCGAAGCAAGCAGTGGGTAGGTTAGATGGCCAACACAGTCCTGAAGCAGGCAAAGCGGCTGAGGTTGGGATTCCCAGACAGAGCTCCGAAGCAGACTAGAGGCCCTGGGGTTAGGTTATTCCTAAAGTCCCGAAGCAGACATTAGGAGGGTCACCAGAAAACTGGTGTCGAGTTGCCTTCGTCCATCCAATTTATAGGGTCCTTTTGGGTGGCGGTGGCGCTGCTGCTCCGATGTCGTCTTCTGCTCCACAGGAGGGGCCAGAAGCCATCGCCTGCATGTAATTGTAGGTCCGTCTGGTGGGAGACCCTCTTGCTGAACCATGTGGTGGTGTTTGAAAACATTGGTGCGTGGGATTGCTTGTTTACGACATCACATAGGATATTACAATATTATTATAATATTCATTATCGTATTCATTTTAAACTTTATCATCTTCATTCATTTATACATTTCAACGACGATAAGGTACATTCGAAATTTGATTTACAAGTTATTTGATATTTAAGTCCTTTTTGGGGGGGGTGGGTGCATTCAATACTTGTTACAATCTAATAATTATTTACTTGGGCATCATGAAGAAGGTTTTGAAAAACATGAATGTGATATCCATATAGTTGTTCTTTGAACACAACATGATCGAATATAAGATGTAGTTAAAGAAAATATAAATTGAGATTGAAATATCGATAATAATCAGGACATAGCATAATAATTAACGTCTTATTAGCATCACAACAAGAATAATGTGGTTGATATTTCATTTTGGCAATCACAGGAAAACACATAACATTAAGGTATTTGTTGACATAAATTGAGTAACTGCGATCATAGACAAGAACTCAAGATTAAATAACATAAAATGAAATACAATAAACCGAGAAATCACAATGATAGTTAAAGCAAAATCCATTGAAGAAGATCTTTCCGAACATCGGAATTCCAGTCAAAATTAAATGGACAACAAGTTCATTTAAGTCACACTGAAAGTCACAAATGGAAACACAGTGTTGCGCATTATTTACTTCTTCAGTTCCTCGTTTCTAGGGTTGGGAATTTTCGTCATCTATGAGATTTCCACGAAATCCACATCGAACGAAATTAGATCTAATGCTTGCATGCTTCTTAGGTGTACGTGATCGTGCTACACTAGGATTCGGTTGAGTTACACAATCATTACCTTATTACTACTATGATTAGATTCATTTACATCACCGGTAAGATTAGGTTAGGTTCTCTTTCGGTTTACTGATGCCGAGATATCGTGTCTCTTAACATGTTTGTACTTCTTCTTTCCACGATGCTCACGGTACTTTGTCCTACCACGAGTTTTGTTTCTTCTGTGGTTAGTTTCGGTTGCATCACCGGTACACATGAATTCAACATCTTCCTGCACATTGGGATCGCACTTCAATCTCACATGATCACTTTGAACTTGATTTCGAAGGTTAGTTTGATTCAAGTTAGCACTGTATTGTACCATTGCTGGATTTTCAAAACTTTGCAACGTCACACTTGAATGATGGAAATCAACGCACTGCATCACGTTCTGCGAAGATACCATCAGACCGTTCGCCCACATCATTCTGGTCTTGAATGAAGAATTCAACAGATTTAATTCATTCGACCCATCAACGCAAGCACCGTTGGAGACAACGTCTTCTTTCTACATTTCACGAATATTGGGATCAGCTTATCTCCTGCTACATGAACCACAGGATTAATATCATGTTGGATATGATGAGGATGTTTATAACTTTTCGCATACTGATAACTACCAGAATCTTCATTACACACAATATCAGCGGAACAATTAAAAAGATTTGAACGAGGAGAAAAGTTAGGATAATCTGATCCAATCAGTAAGGCAGTACGCTTATACGAATATTCAGCTAATCCTATCCACAGTTCTTGCATCTGGTCCCCCTTGCCGTCATTGTGTTGCTGAATTTTCTGCAAAAAAATTATCACCAAAATGTTGCTGCAATTGATCTAGCTTTTGGTCCAACTTTTCCACTTGCCGATTCACTCTTTCAAATTGGTAGTCATTATGTTGAACTTGCACCTGAGCTTGATGAGATTGATCCTTGATCTGCTGAGATATCATCTGATTTTGATGAGATTGATTCTTGATCTGCTGAGATATCTTCTGAATTTGATGAGATTGATCCTTGATCTGTTGAGATTGATCTTTGATCTGTTTAGATTGATCTTTGATCTGTTGAGATATCTCCCTTAATACACTGAGAAAAAAAAATTGTAGGTGACATACTTAAAAAGATAGGTTACATGCATAATTCCTGTAGTTTTTGGACTTAACGTACAGCAGACGTATAACTGAAAACGCATGTTTTATAATACTTTCTGTATAAGTGTTCCATCAATACGTACTTTCCGTATGAAACAATATAGACGGTCAGCATCTCACATACAAATATACGTATATAACATACAGCTGAGGAATGTAACATAAGTATATGCATGTGAACTACGGAAAACTGTTACATGTCAGACATCCTGCAACCGCATCATGTAACATCGAAGGGCAGTGCCTATGTAGCATATGGATAACGTGTGCTCCGTACTGATTTCTGTAGTAAGCAAGAGGATAACGTATATTTGTACAATATACCGCTGTCCGGAGAACGGATTTTTCTCTGTGTATGTCCATCATGTGGTTCGGAGAATTCATCAATGGATTGTCGACCGATCCATTACCTGTAGTACTTATGTTGTTTTTATAAATGATCCGGCCACTCCTCAACAGAGTATAATTGATATTTGGCTCAATGTTATCCGCTTCTACTCAACTTCGAAACAATACACACTCAGTCCCGGGTTTCGGGCACTATATACAACGATAAAATCACTGGTTCTTCCTTTTTGATTGATATTTGAGGCATTCAATAATACACACACCGTTCTTTATTTTATTCCATATATTTATATTATATTTTATGGTTGCCCCTGACAACTAAACACCAAAAATCCTATTATTTTAAAACATATGAATGTCTTCTTAAAATCGATATTATTTCTAACTAATCTTTTCTTCTTCTTCAATAATAATCTAGTTTATTACATGTATAAAATACTTTATGCCCAACCTTACAAGTTTACAATTCATAAAAAATATAAAAATATACATGTATGTTCCCGAATTCCCATTGTCCAAAGCAGAAGAAACAAATATTTTTCATAATTTCGAAAGCAGAAAAGTTACAGCACTACAACCGATTCACTATACCGCAGCATTGCTAGATCCATCATCACAGGGGTTTGACTTGACTCCAGAACAACATGTTGATGGATTGGAGTTCATAAACAAGTTTGCAGAAAACATGAAAGCAAATCTTGTAAATGTGATGAAGGATTTTGAAATCAGAGTGAACTAACTGCATTTTGCCGAATTCTGAATTGAAGCATAAAATCATTTCAATTAGGCGTATGGATCTAATGCCACCGAAACAGAAACTAATTAAAGAAACTGACGTAACCGTCATTTAAAGCCCATTTTCCAATGGCCCTTTATCTATCTTGTTCCCAAGAATGCTAATTTCCCGCAAAACATGAAAATACAGTTACTTTATTTTGGCTTCAGACAGCTCAGTTTTTATTAAATTTTGATGTTTAGCTAGCAAGTGTAGTTTAAGTGTGAAAGTCCCCGCATATATATTCCTATTGTTTCATTTCTAAATCATGCATGATGCAAGAGAAAAATATTTCAAATCAATATTCAATATGCTAATTTTAATAGATCTAACTTGTTCCCCATAGTCATTTGTAAAATGTAAATTGAAAGAAAAGTACTTACCCACGTTCCATGTATTATTTTAGTTTCTTTATTTGTAGAAAAATAAATACTGTCTTTTAGTCATCAGCTTTCAAAATATGATTTCTGGAGAAACACACTTGTTTTATGCTACTATTATCAAAACAGGAACAACATAAATCATTTATATTAATGAAAATAATAAATTTACTGCCTACTGGATCTACTCTTATTTTTTCATTGTTTTCACATACTGCGAAAAAACGTCTGTTCAACATATAGTATTGAAAATGAAAAAATCCCGTACATTTATCCAATTTTGGTAAATACCTGGGTATTTACCCAGGGTATATACCCGAAAAATATTTACCGGTAAAAATCCCATCCCTAGATTTGACATCGATAGGTTTATTTGTAAGAGAAAAAACTATGAAATACTGGTACACAACCTTCTTGAAAAATTGGGAGGCACAAGGGTGAAATATGTATTTTAAAATCATTCACTATCTGCATTTGCATTTGAGTTATTTCTGTGAAAAATTAGCTGGTATTACCAATGAACAACGTGAGTGTTTTCACCAGAACACTTACAGATGGAAACACGTTATAAAGGGAAATGGAAAAATGAAATGAAATCTTTGAGTTTTACGTCCCACAGTTATGCCGGTTAGGCTAAAGGAGACGGTGATGATGAGATATGAATGAAATGGTGGAATGAAGAAAGTGGGAGAAAACGGGACAACCCCGAAAAAACCCACACACACGTTGTTTGGCCACCACGAAGTTCACTTGTCGGGAGCAGGGTTTGAACCCAGGACCCCAAGCACCAGAGGTGAATGCTATACCACTGAGCCACCGTGAAAGGGAAATGGGCATGACCACTAGACAAGTAGGGAGACCGATATATATATATATATATATATATATATATACAGTGTGCGAATTAGATAATCTATATTGGGGGGGATAAAATTAGGCCAAAGGACATAGTCTGAAGGTTCAAATTTCAAAATGAGACAATAAATGCCTTACTCCCCATATATATATATATATATATATATATATATATATATATATATATATATATATATATATATAATTATATGTGACATCTGTAATAAATAAGAGATTTATTAATTTAATAAATCTACCGACATATATATTGCCTGACATACACACACCCCACTAAACCTTTCTGAACGTGTTTTAATGTTGTACTCACTCTTGTCCCCGTAGCTCTCTAAGGTTTATTCAGTTAATAATTTGGCTCGAGCGATAGCCATGATCACAAGCATATGTTAATTTTTCCACTCATATTGAAAGCTTCCACTTTGTATTAATACATACAGGTTGGGAAAAGAAACCTACTTCAGTCTTGTGAAAACCACTAAAATTATCAGTTAAACCGGACATTTTTTTAAAAAGAAAATCTAGATATTAGCCTATCAAATAAGAAATGGATTGTTGCTGGTCCCGATTTCTCACATCAAGGTCAAATCGAAGGCCAAATATTTAAAATCTCTCAATTCAAATTTCGAGCTTGTGCTTCTACTTCCCGCTAAAGCTGTGCTCATCACGATTTTTTTCCTCCAAATATCGATTCCGTGATGGGCACGGAAAGTCAACACTTAAAAATTACTTTACTGTTAGGTTGAAGATGAGTTGATTCACTATGGAAAAATGAAGGGTTAACTTAAAAAAAAAAAAAAAAACGCTCCAGTAGAAATGCTTATACAGACACGGACAATGACACGGAGAACCAGTCGTATTAACAAATGCTGAAACAAATCTTGAATTATTCGCTTATTCACCTAAAAATCACCTTCATTAACATGTCTGCTCACTAGGAGCGTATCCCCCAGCGTGTACGTTAACATATACTTACGAGAGAATACCTATATCTCAGATTTTGAGTACAGTTTCAAAAGTTCATTTCCGTAAACTGTAAAAGCAGTGATTACTATGCTAATTATCACAAATTAAATGCAACTTTTGAGTTGCATACACACAACCTACTAGGGAATGAAGACCATGTGTTAACAAAGAGTACACTGGAAAATGAAATAACATGTTATAACAAAAATGAAAATAAGATGATAATCGATACAAATATAGAGGATGAATATGATATATCCGAACTTCGCCAAGTATGGTAGAAGAAGCTATTTGTTTACTTCTTCTTGACCAACCGCTAAGAACATTTATAAATCTATATGTGGCTTTGTTATACGCAATTAGTACATTCAAATTCACAAACGATGACGAACTGAAGGGTACGAAGGTACAGTTGCAACTAACAACCGTAGTCATAACAATATAGTTCTACTAAACGTTGAAAATAGTGGGTAATTAGGTGGTAAGTGAAATGACCAAAACTGAACAATTTACATCGATCATTTCGAAATACAGCTAGAAGATTAAATTTACAAGAAATAACAAAAATCAGTGAAATTTGGAGTTATACTAAGCATAGTTTGAGGGGGAAAGCGAGCATCCCCGGTGGGGATACTTCAGCTGACTTCTTTGGGGGGGAACAAAATGTGATTGAGGGGGAAAATCCCCCTCATCCCCCCCGGTAATTCGCACCCTGTATATATATATAGATGAAAGGGCTCGGAAAAAAACCGGCTTTTTTGGAAAAAACTCGGTTTTTTCTGCTTCGCTTTTTTGCTTGGGAAATTTTGGGCTTTTTTGAAAATTCTGCTTTAAATTGATAAACCAGATTTTGTTTCGCTTCTCTACAACACAAAAAGTCATTTAATTAATGGTTGATGCCGATAATAATATAAAACCTCGAAAATAAACAATGAATTTCGAAAAGATATTTCAAACAGTTTTACTTCTCAACATATTTACATTATGAATTCCAAAGGATTAACCAATGTATAATAAGATTTTTTTTTTAACCTCCTACATACAAAAGTAAGCAGGGTTGGCAAGAGCCATGGTTGTTTTTGAAAATGCCAAAAACCCGTTTTTTGGGGGGAGTTTAAACTAGGCTTTTTTGGTTTAAACCAGGTTTTTTTGGGTTTAGATATTTTGCTTTGTGTATTTATATTACATATTTTGCTTTATGTATTTATATTACATATTGACAGAAATAAGTTTGTTTCGCCTTAGTGTTATTATGCAACAACGGGTTATGCTGGAAGAGGTCACATAAGCTTAAAGAAGTCCGGTCAGTAAATTTCTTAAATTGAGAAACTCCCGCCCTAGCCATCGGGAAAATCCCGTCATTACTCTAAATGTAAAACAATAACGGAAAAATCCTGTTATTGCTTTGCATGTAAAATTCAAAGGTCAACGTATCATAATCAGTACGCTACAACTGAGGTATTAAATTACAAATTTAGTGCGTACATATGATTGAAAGTACAATCCAAGCTAATGTTGGAAGCTACGTAGGCAATCGATAAAGTTTGTCAATTTATATCAGTATGTTTAAGCAACCTTGGCTTCTTTATAAAACAACAGGCATTCAGGCATGCAGAAATATACAATTTAGTTTCGTTTCGTATGTTCAGGCTTAACATCCTTACGTAATACCGAGGTTATCAAGGAGAAGACTTTCGCTTAAAGTGACATCCGAACCGCTACTTTGTTTACGCATGAAAGAAGGGTTGTGGTTCGACCGAGAATTGAACATGGGACAACTTGAAATAAAGGTGAAAAGGAAATAAAACTAATGCAGATGGTTTAATGTATGGAAACGTCACCATGAAGTTCACACGATTCGCATTTTTCGTACCGTTTATTTTTTTTCCGTTTAATCCAATTGTTTATTTAAAAAAAAAGAAGAAAAGCAGCTGGTGTAAACCAGCCAACCCTAAAAGTAAATACTTCTTTTAAAGAAATACTCAAATAAGTAGCAAAATTCTATGTAGTATTTTTACTTCAAAATATTCCATAGGGCCTACCCTCTTTTTGGAAAAAAATAAAATTAAAATAAAACATAAGAAAAACACTTAGATTTATATGATACACTTAAAGGCTGCACACCTAGAGCTTTTGGTTTTGTATATTCTTGAAATTCTACAGTTTTATATAAGCACCATCAAGGTTTATTCAGTCCTTAAGTTTTCTGTATTTTTAACAAGAGGGATCGAACATGAAGGGTGTGAGATAAGAACATGGTAACCCATAATTTTACTATTTTAAGAAATTAGAAATTTTCTGCTGCACAATCCATTTTGAAAGTCGGAAAGCTGATTTTTCACATAAGTCTATACATGAGGGATTAAACGAAGCGGTATGCGTTGCTGCCTATCTGATGCTGCGTAACTCAGCAATTGAAAATTTGTTAGTTACCATGTTCTTGGCTCACACCCTTCATATCATTATGGAACTCTCCCCACCCCACCAACACACACACACACACACACAAAGGGATTACGGAATATATTTAAGTTAAGATAAATACAACTGCACAACAAACATGATTGACTGGAGCTTTTGCGCTTCTATCGAGAAGTCCGGAATTCAACTCAGCATTCGATCATTCTGACAAAACTTTTCTTCATTCCATCTATGAAGTAGAAATAGTGCGTGTACTGTGAGTTGGCTGACTTCATTTCTTATTGTTTTTAAATCGTTATTATTACTAATTACCAGCAGTGACGGTTTTGCGAGGGTTAGGGGGGCGGTCTTTCGGACTGAAGCCTGTTCCCCAAAATTACGGAATGTCTAAAACAAACGAAATATCTATTAGTTATGCCTTTACTCATAAACTTTAAGCTGCCGTCAAATAAAAATTACGAATGTTTAGAAAAACTAAACATTAGTAAGAAAAAAACCGCCAAAATACTTTTCTAAATCCGCCACTGATTCTCAGTATAAAATGCACTTCAAGGTTGTATCCGGAAGATTATCGCTAAATATATAAACGAAACGAAGTACAGTATTAGTTTTGCCTGTACTCATAAACTTAAAGCTCCTCCCAAATAAAATTAGGAGATTTTAGAAAATGAAACAATCAGAGAAACCCGTCCCAAAGTACGTTTCTAAATCCGCTACTGATTATTTGTATAAATTAGTATTCAAGGTTGTATCCGGAAAATTATTGCTAAATCGTTGCACAGCTACAGTATAACAGAAATGTGGAAGTACGGTTTGACGGATATATTGAAAAACGTACGCTTTGACGGATATATAGAAAAACGTAAGTTTAACTTTTGCGCTAGAAGCTAGAGTACTAAGCTTTCAGAAATGAAACACTAATGACAAACCCGTGATCCCGAGAAGAAAAAAATTTCGATAACTCAAAAGTTAAATAGCCTCTAAAATTGACCTCAAATACTACACTCTTCACGTTACCTTTAATTCGTAAAACATGTGTTTCATACATCTTGCTATTGAATTTTAGATCGAAATATGGGATTTAGGTCATGGAATTCTTATCTAACTATAGAATATACTATAAGAAAGCTATTTAGATAGAAAAATCATGAAAATGAAAACAGCCAAATTATCCAAAATTCTCGTTTTTTTCCAAAAAAGCCGGCTTTTTATGTGAAAAAACCATCGATTCAAAAAAGCCGGCTTTTTTGCATCTCTCTCTCTCTCTCTCTCTCTCTCTCTCTATATATATATATATATATATATATATGTGTGTGTGTGTGTGTGTGTTAGTTGTACGGACCTTGGTACAAGTTAGTTGTAAACCTGGGGGCCTCGCAAAATATTCCCAATTGGGACCCGCGCCAATTAAGACCGGCCCTGTTACTACACTATTAACTTTAATTTACCTGTATTATTTACCTTCTCGAAACATTGATTGCCTTTATAATATTCTGGATAATTTTAATAGAACTTCTCCTAAATGTAATAGAACTAATTCACCTCCTAATTCTAGAATTAATAAAACTTTAATTTTCACAAAATTGAATATTTTTTTTCCATGAAACGACTTCTTTTTTTAATATCTCCACAATTATATTTACATTTTACTAGTCGATAAATTATCCTATACTTTGTTATTATCGTACATACATCACCAAGAGAGCAAATTTATCGTATAACTAGATAATCATCGTGTATGAATGAAATCCTGCTGCCATGTCAAAGAATGGACTACTTAAACTTCACATATCATAAATTATTTGTATTAATGAAGCAAGAGCATAAATCACCCATAATTGCTTCTCTAAAAATAAGAGATTAATTTGAACGCGTTAACGCTGGAAACTTTTTTTTTTTTTTTTTTTTTTTTTTTTTTTTTTTTTTTTTGCTAGTCGTAGACGACTAGCTCCCGCCCAAAGGGTACCGCCCTTTATATCGGGAAGTGGAGTAAAGGAATGATGGGGATTGGAAAATTGTGGATGGGTACTCGTAGATTTATTAAACTTTATTTCAACATTTTATTTTACATCATCATAAATATATTGGAGCATTTTCAGATCAGACTAGTATATCATATAGTATGAGAAGGGTTGGACATTATGGCCGTTAACCATAATCATAGTTGAAGGTGGATGGGAATGAATGGTAATGAGGTGCACAAGACGTCACAGCAACGGGTTTTGTTAGCAAGACAGATGTGTGTTATCTTCTGATCCGGGGGCAACTCCGGATCTGATGGAGACAGGGGAAGCCCAGTTAAACAAGAGGACTACTGTGCATAAGATGGAATAATGCAAGGTGATGCCGTGTCAGTGATGTAGTCTGTGATGAAAAGATGGTCAGGACTGTCAGGTGGTAAGGAGAAGTGATACAAGGTAAATAGGAGCGAAAGAGGGGTATGACGGAGAAGGACATCGGTCGGGTGTAAAGCAAAGTGATGCATCGTGTCTAGTAGGAGGGGATGATGAGTTTGAAAGCGAGTTGAAATGTAGCGGAGGCGTAGGGTTTCAAGGTGATAGAGTATGTGGGGAAATGGGGTGCGATCATAGAGTTCATGAGTTGGGCTGGGAAGGCGGATACGGAAAGCTAATCGGAGGGCGTGCCGTTCAAGAATTTGAAGTCTGGTATAAAATGAGGGAGCTGCGGCTATCCAGGCTGTAAAACCGAAGGTGAGAACTGGGCGGAGAAAAACTTTGTAGGTGGTTAATAAGGTATGTGTGTTCAATCCCCAGGTAGTACCAGTGATACGGCGTAAAAGGTTGAGGCGATTATAGGCTTTGGCGCAGATGGACCTGAGATGAGCAGTCCATTTAAGATGTCTGTCAAAAACTATACCAAGATAAGTGACGGTGTTTTGAGGCTGAAGAGGAACGTTGTCGACATGAACATGAAAGTTAGCAGGGTTGCGGTACACGCGAGAGCGTTTGTTTGGAGGAAGAAAGATAATGGTTTGTGTTTTAGCAGCATTTAGGGTAAGTCGCCAGTGATTGCACCATGAGAGAAATGTGTCAATAGCAATCTGCAGAGTTCGATTTATCTCTTGGATAGTATTGGCTATGGCGAGAAAGGCTGTGTCATCCGCAAATTGATATAAACTGATATTTCTAGGCAAAATAGGAAAGTCGGCCACATATAACAGATATAATAACGGAGATAGTGAGGAACCTTGAGGAACACCAGAATGGAGAAATATAGGGTGCGAGAGGTGATTGTTGATAGATATATAACTAAGGCGGCAAGAAAGAAAGTGGAAGATGAAACGGATGTAACACAGAGGAAGGCGGTAAGAGAAGAGTTTGTACACAAGACCAAGATGCCACACCTTATCAAAAGCTTTTTCCAAATCGAATAAGACAAGGCAGGAAGGTTTGGATGTGTTGAACTGCATTGTGATATGGGTGGTAAGGCGCAGAAGCTGATCATTGATACTATAAGAAGGTCGAAAGCCAGCTTGTGGAAGAGGAAGAAGATTATGATCGGAAAGATGACGATGTAGACGTGTGACAAGGATGCGTTCCAGAATTTTGCTGAATACAAGAGTGAGCTGAATAGGCCGGTAAGAAGAGACATCATGTGGAGGTTTGTTTGGTTTGGGAAACATTAGAGTGATCGATGATTTCCAGTGAGTCGGAATGTAGGCCGTACGCAAAATAAATGTGTAAATAACTGAAAGTAAATGGAGAAGAACATAGGGAGCCTCTTTGATATGTCGGTAAGAGATACGATCAGCGCCTGGAGCCGACTGACGTTTTCTGGCGACTGTACTACGGATATCTTCGACCGTAATAGGGGCAGTAAGATAATTATTTGCAGGTAAATGGTGGTTGGAATTGGGTTGGAGATCGGGTGAAGAAAGATTGAGATTTTCTGCTGGATGACGGCGTATTGATGGGACAGGTGCAAGAGGAGTGAAAATGCCTTGAAGATAATCGGCAAAAGCATTTGCTTTAGCAGTATCGTCAGCGAGAGCTTCGTCTCCAGCTAAGAGAGGGTACGGTGTACGAGATGATCGGCCAGTGAGTTGGTGGAATCGCTTCCAGTACCTGGTAGGATGGGTGATGGTGGAAAGATCATTGCAGCTAGTGATCCAACGACGACGTTTATAAGCAACGAGGTAGTTGTGAACAGTGCGTTGATACTGACGGTGGAGACGAAGGGACTCAAGGTTACCAGTGTGAGTGAAGTCTCGATAATGTGCCCGGGAACGTTTGATAAGTGTAAGATACTGAGGAGGAAGAGCTGGTTTATAAACATGTGCGGTCCGATGTGGAATATGTTGGGCTGAGGCAGTGTGGATGGAAGCTGTAATAGTATCTAATGCGATATAAAGGTCATCTTCTGTTTCGGGATCCGGGACATTTGCTAATTGGTTTTGAAGTAAGGTGCGGTAACCGTTCCAGTTTGCTTTGTCGAACAGAAGATAAGAGCGTGGGGGTGGAGGAGTAGTGCGAGAAGGCTGGAAACTTCCTCCAACGCTACCCCAGTAACAGAAGCTACAATTTCACCAACGATAGTTTTAACTTCTTTCGTTCCATATGCAACAATTAAAGTATATTCATTCTGTAATAACAAAGTTTAAAATAGAAAATAAAAGTAGTGAAACTAATGTATGTATTTGAACAAATTAAATCAGTAATTCAAGCGTGGTGTAAGTAAAGCGAAAGATTCCCTGTGCTGCCACCTGTTAACAATTTGAATACTAGCTACACATCGAATAATAAAAGTATTGTAATTACTATTATTTTATTTTTCTATTTAAATACGTATCATAATTAGTGACGGGCAGTGGAAATATTCCCTGTGGGAAGGAAAATAAAAAATGGGAATATTCCTGCGTTTTTTCCTCAGCATATAAATTCCCGGGAAGGTATGTATTTCCATTTCTTTATTTTATTTTCCAATTATAAGAACCGTATGACAAATACCTCGCCCATCTTAGCCACAAAATCCAGCCACAAAAACAAGAGCGTCATTTCTGATTTTACTTTCGGGGGGGGGAGACCTCTTGATATAAGTAAAATTTCGCGTTTTTCACTGATTTACTACTATTCTAATGAAAAAATCTATTATATATCAAACTCAGGGGGGGGTATGCACCTCTCTTACCCGCAAAATGACGCCCGTGCACAAAACTAAGGACGTACAAGGTTATCCACAAAATACACAGGGCTGCAAGCACTACAACGTTAAAATGTAAAAAAAAAAAAAAAAAAAATCCTATAGCCAGCCAACTCCAAGCTCAAAAGGACCCATGCAATCATCATCCCTATCATCCCTTTACATAATATACAGAATTTTGTGCTGCTAAATGTCATTGTATCAATACCACAAGACAAACGAAATGGTTGAAATTTTCAAAAACTTTTGTGGTCAGGGTCGTGCACGATCACTAGCGTGTCAGAACCCATGCGATCATCATCCCTATCATCCCCTTATTTATTATACAAAAAATTATGCTGTAAACTATCGTGGTATCAAAACCACGAGACAAAAGAAAATGGTTCAAATTTTCGAAAACTTTTATCGCCCGGGTCCTGCACGTTCACTAGCGGGACAGGACCCATGCGATCATCATCCTTATCATTCCTTTACTTACTATAAAAAATTTGTGCTGCAAAATATCGTGGTATTAAAACCACGATACATAAAGGAAATGTTTCAAATTTACAAAAAAATTTTTGGCCCGGATCCTCCACGTTCACTAGCGGGTCAGGCAGGACCCATGCGATCATCATCCCTAACATCCCTTTACTTACAAGGGACATCACCCAATTGTCCGGCTCCGATTTCAATGAAATTTTTCTAGCTGATGGAGGACAAATATGTATTATTTGTGATGACAGAAATTTTTGCCATGGTGCATGTTTTCTATTTTTTTATAGCTTTTAAGAATTGTGAAGTGGTTATTAGAGATTACTGCAGAAGTCCCTTACTAACCTTTGTAAACGTAGCTTTAATGAAAGAACAACCATGTAGATACATATAAGGCTTAGGGAGAACTTGTATGGTAGGTATGACCTTGACGGCAGCCATCTTGAAATCCGCCATTTTGAATTAAGGTCAAATTT
Organism: Thermobia domestica; assembly: GCF_964235325.1. Classification (NCBI taxonomy): domain Eukaryota; kingdom Metazoa; phylum Arthropoda; class Insecta; order Zygentoma; family Lepismatidae; genus Thermobia; species Thermobia domestica. The sequence continues at coordinate 53,563,648 of NC_137461.1, read as the reverse complement.
TTCAAATAGGAATAGGGTAATGTGAGACATAATTTCGGGGCTAGAATTTAATCAGGAAGACAATGGTGAAGCTGGTTTTGAGATACACCTATTTGGGGAAAAGTTACAGGCATTTAATTGTTCACTTTCTACGTGCGAAAGTCCCTTACCTCGCTTCTAACCCGCGTATTAATGATAATAAGTGGATAAAAGCTTCGGTAATACATATTATGCCTAGTGGGAAGTGATACGGTAAGGGTATCCTTGATGGCAGCCATCTTGAAATCCGCCATTTTGAATTAAACTGAAGTTTGAAAAATGAAAACCATAGCATGTGACACCTCATTTTAATAGCAAATTCCCCCCCCCCCCCAAAAAAAAAAGCCAAAGATATGCTTATTTTTGTTCTATAATTTACCAGTGTGAATTTAGGACTGCTTCTAATGAGCACCAAACGTTCATTATTCGATCTTTCAAATTGGCAACACTCCTAATTTTCACCGCATGTTTTAAGATTCCAATTGGCACTTTGCAGTTGTTGCCATGGCTCGTGTTTTCTAAATTTATTACATTTTTTTAAGAGTTGTGATTTATCAGCTCATGAATAGTGTTGGGATAAGCATCCAGCAATCTTTCTGAATGTTAAAGACTTACCATGTAAGTATTTATTTCCTATTTTATTTGCCCTTCAGAAACTCGTTTACTGACATGAATCATCGCACAACAAAACAACTCCAACTTTGCATTCAGGTAATACCGAAGACGTAGCTTGTGTAGTAGATGAGACGAAAAATCAAATGAAAATTCACTTGAAAAAGGAAAACGAAATATGATTGTTGTGTAAATCAAGGGTCTTTTGTTTTGTTTTATATTTATTTCTTTATTGTATATTTATTTATTTATTTATTTTTTGTGGCATTTTTTAGCTAGTCAGACTAAAAGGTCATCCGTTTCCTAGCTATTGCTGGCGATGATTCATTATTGTAAAATTTATAATCAGTATTGATCTGGCATTCAATTAAGTTACACCTCTATATAAACAAGTTACCTTTTTTCATATTATGTTCATGGTACTAACAATGTTGTTGGAACAGTCATATAATGCCTCTTTGGTATTTTCTAGCATTGCTGCTGTTTCTTAAATGTTGTATTTATTTAAAAAAATATATTGTTTGTCGATTGCGCAACATGTAAGCTACATTTCCAGATAATTTTGTGTTCGTATAACACCAATTTGTTATAATTTCATTTGTATTTCTTTACGTCACATAGGTCCATAGGTTCTTCATGTATTCTCGCATAAAATAAATAATTACATTGCAAGTCTTCTAAATTCAGAAAGATTGCTGGATGCTTATCCCAACACTATTCAGGAACTGACAAATCACAACTCTTCAAAAACGTAATAAATTTAGAAAACATGAACCATGGCAACAATTGCAGAATGCCAGTTGGAATCTTAAAACATGCGGTGAAAATTAGGAGTGTTGCCAATTTGAAAGATCGATCAATGGATGTTTGGTGCTCATTAGAAGCAGTCCTAAACTCACACTGGTTAATTATAGAACAAAATAAGCATACCATTGCGTTTTTGGGAACATTTGCTATTAAAATGAGGTGTCACATGCTATGGTTTTCATTTTTCAGACTTCAGTTTAATTCAAAATGGCGAATTTCAATATGGCTCCCATCAAGGATACCCTTACCGTATCACTTCCCTCTACGCATAATATGTATTACCGAAGCTTTTATCCACTTATTATCATTAATACGCGGGTTAAAAGCGGAGGTAAGGGACTTTCGCACGTAGTAAGTGAACAATTAAATGCCTGTAACTTTTCCCCAAATAGGTGTATCTCAAAACCAGCTTCACCATTGTCTTCCTGATTAAATTCTAGCCCGAAATTATGATTCATATTACCCTATTCAAATTTGAAAAATTTAACCTAATTCAAAATGGCGGATTTCAAGATGGCTGCCGTCAAGGTCATACCTACCATACAAGTTCTCCCTAAGCCTTATATGTATCTACATGCTTGTTCTTTCATTAAAGCTACGTTTACAAAGGTTAGTAAGGGACTTCTGCAGTAATCTCTAATAACCACTTCACAATTCTTAAAAATTATAAAAAATAGAAAACATGCACCATGGCAAAAATTTCTGTCATCACAAATAATACATATATGTCCTCTGTCAGCTAGAAAAATTTCATTGAAATTGCAGCCGGACAATTGGGTGATGTCCATTGTTAGTACACGAAAATTTGTGCTGTAAAATGTCGTGGTATAAATACCAGAAGACAAAAAGAAAATGGTTTAAATTTACAAAAACTTTTCTGCCCAGGGTCGTGCACGTTCTGGGTCCACTAAATCATCATCCCTATCATCTTTTTTACTTACTATACAAAAATTTGTGCTGTAAAATGTCGTGGTATCAATACGACAAGACAAAGGAAATGGTTCTAATTTTCAAAAACTATTGTGACCAGAGTCATGCACGTTCACTAGCGGGTCGCGACCCATGCGATCATCATCCCTGTCATCTTTTTATTTATTATACATAAAATTGTGCTGTAAAATGCCGTGATATCAATACCACAATAAAAACGAAATGGTTAAAATTTTTAAAAAGTTTAGTGGCCAGGGTCGCTCACGTTTACTAGCGGGTCGTGAAACATATGATCAACATCCCTATCATCTCTTTACTTACTATACAAAAAATTGTTTTCTAAAATGTCGTGGTATCAAATTCACAAGACATAAACGAAATGGTTCAAATTTACAAAAACACTTGTGACCAGGGTCGTGCACGTTTACTAGCGGGCCGGGACCCATGCGATCATCATCCACATCATCCCTTTACTTAATATACAAAAATTTGTGCTGTAAAATGTAGTGGTATCAGTACCACAAAACATAAAGGAAATGGTACAAATTTAAAAAAAAACTATTGTAGCCAGGGTCGTGAACGTTCACTAGCGGGTCAGGACCCATGCGATCATCATTCCTATCATCCCTTTACTTACTATACAAAAATTTGTGCTGTGAAACGTCGTGGTATCAATACCAGAAGACATGAACGAAATGGTTCATATTTAAAAAGAAACTTTTGAGGCCAGGTTCGTGCACGTTTACGAGCGGGTCAGGACCCATGCGATAATCATCTTTATGATCCCTTTACTTACTATTCAAAAACTTGTGCTGTAAAATTTTTTTGTTTTGTGGTTTTGATACCACGATATTATACAGTACAAATTTTTGTATAGTAAGTAAAGGGATGATAGGGAGAATGATCGCATGAGTCCTGACCCGCTAGTGAACGTGCACGACCCTGGCCGAAAAAGTTTTTGAAAAATTGAACCATTTCGTTTATGCTTTGTCGTATTGATACAACGACATCTTACAGCACAAATTTTTGTATAGTAATTAAAAGAATGAAATGGATGATGATCGCATGGGACTTGACCTGCTAGTGACCATGTACGACGCTTGCCACAATTTTTTTTTTAATTTTTACCATACCCTTTGACTTGTGGTATTGATACTACGACATTTTACAGCACAATTTTTTGTATAGTAAGTAAAGGGATGATGATCGCATGGATCCTGATCCGCTAGTGAACATGCAGGACACGGGTCACAAAAGTTTTTGAAAATTTGAACCATTTCCTTTATGTCTTGTGGTTTTGATACCACGATATTATACAGTACAAATTTTGGTATAATAAATAAAGGGATGATAGAGATGATGATCGCATGGGTCCCGACCTGCTAGTGAACGTGCACGACTTTCGCCACAAAAGTATTTGTAAATTGGAACAATTTCCTTTATGCCTTCTGGAATTGATATTACATTTTACAGCACAAATTCTTGTATAGTGACTAAAGAGATGATGATTGAATGGATCCTGACACGCTAGTGAACGTGCAGGAAACGGGGCAAAAAAGTTTTTTTTTTTTTTAATTTGAGCCATTTTCTTTATGTCTTGCGGCATTGATACTATGACATTTTACAGCATAAATTTTTGTATAGTAAATAAAGGGATGATAGGGATAATGATCGCATGGGTCCCCACCCGCTAGTAAACGTGCACGACGCTGGCTAAAAAAGTTTTTGAAAATTTGAACCATTTCTTTTGTATTGTGATTTTGATACCACGATATTATACAGTACAAAATTTTGTATAATAAATGAAGAGATTATGGGGATAATGATCGCATGGGTCCCGACCCGCTAGTGGACGTGCACGTCCCTGGCCACAAAAGTTTTTGTAAATTTGAATCATTTCCTTTATGACTTGTGGTATTGATACCACGACATTTTAAATCACAAATTTTTGTATAGTAAATAAAAGATGATAGGGATGATGATCGCATGTTTCCCGACCCGCTAGTAAACGTGCACGACCCTGGCCACAAAGTTTTTTTTTTTAAATTGAACCATCGCGTTTGCCTTGTGGTATTGATACCACGACATTTTACAGCACAATTTTTTTTATATTAAGTAAAAATATAATAGGGATGATGATCGCATGGGTCCTGACACGCTAGTGAACGTGCACTACTCCGGCCACAAAAGGTTTGTAAATTTGAACCATTTCCTTTATGTCTTGTGGTATTGATACCACGAAATTTTACAGCACCAATTTTTGTATAGTAAGTAAAGGGATGATAGGGATGATGATCGCATGGATCCTGGCACGCCAGTGAACGTGTACGACCCTGGACACAAGTGTTTTTGTAAATTTGAACCATTTTGTTTATGTCTTGTGACATTGACACCACGACGTTTTGAAAATTTGAACCATTTCTTTTGTATTGTGATTTTGATACCACGATATTGTACAGTACAAATTTTTGCATAATAAATAAAGGGATGATAGGCATGATGATTCCTATGGTCCTGACCTGCTATTGGACGTGCACGACCCTGGCCACAAAAGTTTTTGAAAATTTAAACCATTTCTTTTATGTCTTGCGGTATTCATACAACGACATTTTACAGCACAAATTTTTGTATAGTAAGTAGTGGGATGATAAGGATGATAATCACATGGTTCCTGACCCGCTAGTGAATGTGCACGACCCTGGCCACATAAGTTTTTTTAAAATTAGAACCGTTTCGTTTGTCTTGTGGTATTGATACCACAACATCTTACCACACAAATTTTTGTATAGTAAATAAAGGGATGATAGGGATGATGATCGCATGGGTCCTGACACGCTAGTCAACGTGTATGAACTTGGCCAAAAAGGTTTTTTGTAAATTTGATCCATTTCCTTTATGTTTTGTGCTATTGATACAACCAATTTTACAGCACAATTTATTGTATAGAAAAAAAAAAGAAATGATAGGGGTGACGATCGCATGGATACTGAAAAAGTTATTTTTTTTTTTAAATTTGAAGCATTTCGTTTATGTCAGGTGGAATTGATACCACGACATTTTACAACACAAATTTTTGTATAGTAAGTAAAGGGATGATAGGGATGATGACCGCATGGGTCCTGACCCGATAGTGAATGCTCACGACCCTGGCCAGACAATTTTTGTAAATTTGAACCATTTGTTAATGTTTGTGGTATTAATGCAACGACATTTTACAGCACAAATTTTTTATAGTAAGTAAAGGGATGATGATCGCATGTGTTCTGACGAGCTAGCGAATGTGCACGATCTGGGCACAAATATTTTTGTAAATTTGAACCACATTTTGTCTTGTGGTATTGAAACCACGACATTTTACAGCACCAATTTTTGTAAAGCAAATAAAGGGATGATAGGGATGATGATCGCATGGGTCCCCACCCGCTAGTGAAAGTGCACACCCTGGGCCAAAAAAGTTTTTTTTTAATTAGAACCATTTTTTATGTCTTGTGGTATTGACACCACACATTTTACAGCAGAAATATTTTTATAGTAAGCAAAGGTATGATAGGGATGATGATCGCATGGGTCCTGACCGGGTGGTGAACGTGCACGACCCTGTCCAATTTTTTTAAAAATTAGAACCAATTCCTTTATGGCTTGTGGTAGTGATACCACGACAATTTACAGCACAAATATTTGTATAGTAAGTAAAGGGATGATAAGGATGATGATCGCATGGGTCCCCACCCGCTAGTGAACGTGCACGATCTGGGCCAAAAAGTTCTTTTTAATTACAACCATTTTTTATGTCTTGTGGTATTGATACCACACATTTTACAGCAGAAATATTTTTATAGTAAGCAAAGGTATGATAGGGATGATGATCGCTTGGGTCCTGACCCGGTGGTGAACGTGCATGACCCTGTCCAAATTTTTAAAAATTAGAACCATTTCCTTTATGACTTGCGGTACTGATACGACGACATTTTACACCTCAAATTTTTGTATAGTAGTTAAAGGGATGGTAGGGATGATGCTCTCATGGGTCCCCACCCGCTAGTGAACGTGCATGACCTGGGCAAATTTTTTTTAAATTAGAACCATCTTTTATGTCATGTGGTATTGATACCACACATTTTACAGCAGAAATATTTCTATAGTAAGCAAAGGTATGATAGGGATGACGATCGCATGGGTCCTGACCCGGTGGTGAACGTGCACGACCCTGTTCATTTTTTTTAATTAGAACCATTTTCTTTATGGCTTCTGGTAGTGATACTACGACATTTTACAGCACAAAATTTTGAATAGTAATTAAAGGGATAATAGGGATGATGATCGCGTCGGTCCTGACCGCTAGTGGACGTGCACGACCTTAGCTACAAAAGTTTTGGAAAATTTGAACAATTTCTTTTATGTTTGGTGGTATTCATACCAAAACATTTTACAGCACAAATTTTTGTATAGTAATTAAAGGAATAATAGGGATGATGATCACATGTGACCTGACCCGCTAGTCACCATGTACGACCCTGGCCAAAAAGGTTTTTGTAAATTTAAAACATTTCCTTTGTTTTGTGGTATTAATACCACTACATTTTACAACACAAATTTTTGTATAGTAAGTAAGGGGGTGATAGAGATGATGATCTCATGGTTCCTGACCCGATAGTGAACGTTCACGACCCTGGCCACAATTTTTTTTGTAAATTTGAACCATTTTTTAATGTTTTTGGTATTAATACCACAACATTTTACAGCACAATTTTTTATAGTAACTAATGGGATGATAGGGATTATGATCGCATGGGTCCTTACCTACTAGTGAACGAGCACGACCCTTACCACAAAAGTTTTCGTAAATTTGAACCATTTCTTTATGTCTTCTGGAATTGATACCACGACATTTTACAGAATAAATTTTTGTATAGTAAGTAAAGGGTTAGTATTGATGATGATCGTATGGTTCCTGACCCGCTGGTGAACGTGCACGACCCTGGCCACAAAAGTTTTTGAAAATTTGAAAAATTTCTTTATGTCTTGTGGTATTGATACCACGACATTTTACAGCACCAATTTTTGTATAGTAAGTAAAGGAATGATAAGGATGATCATCGCATGGGTCCTCACACGGTAGTTAACGTGCACGACCCTGGCCACAAACGTTTTTGGTAATTTGAACAATTTCGTTTATGTCTTGTGGTATTGATACCACGACATTTTGCAGCACAAATTTTTGTATAGTAAGTAAAGGGATGCTACGGATGTTGATCGCATGGGTCCTGACTAGCTAGTGAACGTGCACGAGCCTGGCCAAAAATGTTTTTGTAAATTTGAACAATTTTTTTTTGTCTTCTGGTATTGATACCACGAGAATTTACAGCACCAATTCTTTTATATTATGTAAAGAGATGATGGGAATTATGATCACATGAGTCCTGACCCACTAGTGAACGTGTACGACCCTGGCCACAAAAGTTTTTGTAAATTCGAAGCATTTCCTTTATGTCTTGTGGTATTGATACCACGACATTTTACGGCACAAATTTTTCTATAGTAAGTAAAAAGATGATAGGGATGATGATCGCATGGGTCCCGACCCTCTACGGTACGTGCACGAGCTGGGCCAAAAAAGATTTTTTTAATTTAGAACCATTTTATTTATGTCTTATGGTATTGATACCACAACATTTTACAGTTGAAATATTTTTATAGTAAGTAAAGGGATAATAGGGATGATGATCGCAGGGGTATTGACTCGCTGGTGAAAGTTCACGAGCCTGGGCACATAAGTTTTTTGCAAATTAGAACCATTTCGTTTGTCTTGTGGTATTGATACCACGACATTTTACCGCACAAATTTTTGTACAGTAAGGGAAAGGATGATGGGATGATGATCGCATGGATCCTGACACGCTAGTCAACGTGTACAACCCTGGCAAAAAAAAGTTTTTGTAAATTTGATCCATTTCCATTATGTCTTGTGGTATAGATACAACGAATTTTATAGCACATTTTAAGTATAGTAAGTCAAGAAATGATAGGGGTGATGATCGCATATGTCCTGACACGCTAGTGAACGTGCACGACCCTGGCCACAAAATTTTTGTAAATTTGAACCATTTTTTATGTTTTGTGGTATTGATACCACGACATTTTACAGCACCAATTTTTCTATAGTGAGCAAAGGGATGATAGGGATTATGATCGCATGGATCCTGACACGCTAGTCAACGTGTAAAACCCTGGCAAAAAAAAGTTTTTGTAAATTTGATCCATTTCCATTATGTCTTGTGGTATAGATACAACGAATTTTATAGCACATTTTAAGTATAGTAAGTCAAGAAATGATAGGGGTGATGATCGCATATGTCCTGACACGCTAGTGAACGTGCACGACCCTGGCCACAAAATTTTTGTAAATTTGAACCATTTTTTATGTTTTGTGGTATTGATACCACGACATTTTACAGCACCAATTTTTCTATAGTGAGCAAAGGGATGATAGGGATTATGATCGCATGGGTCCTGATCCACTAGTGAACAAGCACGATCCTGGTCAACCTGTACAACCCTGGCCAAAAAAGTTTTTTTTTTTTTAATTTGATGCATTTCCTTTATGTCTTGCGGAATTGATACAGCGAATTTTGCAGCACAATTTTTTGTATAGTAAGTAAAGAAATGATAATGGTGATGATCGCATGGGCCTGACACGGTTCGGAGTGTGCACGACCCTTGCCATTTAAAAAAAAAAAAATAGAACCATTTCCTTTATGGCTTGTGGTACTGATACCACGACATTTTAAAGCATAAATTTTTGTTTAGTAATTAAAAGGATGATAGGGATGATGATCGCATGGGTCCTGACCCGCTGGTGAAAGTTCACGAGCCTGGGCACATAAGTTTTTTGCAAATTAGAACCATTTCGTTTGTCTTGTGGTATTGATACCACGACATTTTACCGCACAAATTTTTGTACAGTAAGGGAAAGGATGATGGGATGATGATCGCATGGATCCTGACACGCTAGTCAACGTGTACAACCCTGGCAAAAAAAAGTTTTTGTAAATTTGATCCACTTCCATTATGTCTTGTGGTATAGATACAACGAATTTTATAGCACATTTTAAGTATAGTAAGTCAAGAAATGATAGGGGTGATGATCGCATATGTCCTGATCCACTAGTGAACAAGCACGATCCTGGCCACAAAAGTTTTTGTAAATTTGAACCACTTCCTTTTTGTCTTGTGGTATTGATATCACGACATTTTACAGCACATTTTTTGTACAGTAAGTAAAGTGTTGATAGGCATGATGATTGCATGGGTCCTGATCCGCTAGTGAACGTGCGTGACCTGGCCACAATTTTTTTTAAATTTGAACCATTTTATTTATGAATTGTGGTATTGATATCACGACATTTTAACACACAAATTTTTCTATAGTAAGCAAAGGGATGATGGGGATTATGATCGCATGGTTCTTGACCCAAATACTGAACGAGCACGATTCTGGCCAGAAAAGTTTTTGTAAATTTGAACCACTTCCTTTTTGTCTTGTGGCATTGATACGACGACATTTTTCAGCACAAATTTTTGTATAGTAAGCAAAGGCATGATAGGGATGATGATCACATGGGTCCTGACCGGGGAATGAACGTTCACGACCCTGGCCAAAAATTTTTTTTAATTAGTACCATATCGTTTGTCTTGTGGTATTGATACGACGACATTTCACAGCATAAATTTTTGTATAGTAATTAAAGGGAGATAGAAATGATGTTCACATGGGTCCTGACACGCTAGTGAACGTGTAAGACCCTGGTCAGAAAAGTTTTTGTAAATTTGAACCATTTTCTTTATGTCTTGTGGTATTGATACCACGACATTTTACAGCTCAATATTTTCTAGAGTAAGTAAAGGGATGATGATCGCAGGGGTCCTGACATTATAGTTAACGTTCACTACCCTGGCCACGAAAGTTTTTACAAATTTGAACCATTTACTTTATGTCTTGTGGTATTGGTACCACGACATTTTACAACACAAATTCTTGTATAGTAAGTAAAGAGATGATAGTGATGATGATCGCATGGGTCCCGACCCGCTAGGGTACGTGCACGACCTGGGCCAAAAAAGTTTTTTTTAATTACAACCATTTTATTTGTGTCTTGTGGTATTGATACCACGACATTTTACAGGAGAAATATTTTTATAGTAAGTAAAGGGATGATAGGGATGATGATCGCATGGGTCCTGACCGGTGGTGAACGTGCACGACCCTGGGCAATTTTTTTTAAAATTATAACAATTTCCTTTATGACTTGTGGTATTGATACCATGACATTTTACAACACAAATTTTTGTATAGTAAGTAAAGGGATGATAGAGGTGATAATCGCATGGGTCCTGACATGGTAGTGAACGAGCAATATCCTGGCCACAAAAGTTTTTGTAAATTTGAACCATTTCCTTTATGTCTTGTGGCATTGATACCACGAAATTTTAAAAGCACAAATTTTTGTATCGTAAGTAAAGGGTTGACAATGATGATGATCGCATATGTCGTGACCCGCTAGTGAACGTTGCACGACCCTGGCCACCAAAAGGCTTTTAAAATTAGAACCATTTCGTTTGTCTTGTGGTATTGATACCACGAAATTTTTAGCACAAATTTTTTTATAGTATATAAAGGGATGTTAGGGATGATCATCGCATGTTTCCCGACCCGCTAGTGAACCTACACGACCCTGGCAAGAAAAGTTTTTGAAAATTTGAACCATTTCCTTTATTTCTTGTGGTATTGATACCACGACATTTTGTAGCACAAAATTTTGTGTATTAAGTAACGGGATGATAGGGATGTTGATCGCATGGGTCCTGACTAGCTAGTGAACGTGCACGAGCCTGGCCACAATTTTTTTTATAAATTAGAACCATTTCGTTTGTCTTGTGGTATTGATACCACGAGATTTTACAGCACCAATTTTTTTATAGTAAGTAAAGAGATGATAGGGATTATGATCGCATGGGTCCTGACCCACTAGTGAACGTGTACGACCCTGGGCACAAAAGTTTTTGTAAATTTGAAGAATTTTCTTAATGTCTTGTGGTATTGATACCACGACATTTTAAAACACAAATTATTGTATAGTAAGTAAAGTGATGATAGACATGATGATCGCATGGGTCCCGACCCGCTACGGTACGTGCACGACCTGCGCCAAAAAAGATTTTTTTAATTTAGGACCATTTTATTTATGTCTTGTGGTATTAATACCACGACATTTTACACCAGAAATATTTTTGTATAGTAAGTAAAGCGTTGATTGAAATGATGATCGCATAGGTCCTGACAAGCTAGAGAACGTGCACCACCCTGGCCGCAAATGTTTTTTTTAAATTTGAACCATTTTTCTCTTGTGGTATTGATACCACGAAATTTTACAGCACCAATTTTTTTATAGCAAGTAAAGAGATGATAGAAATTATGATCGCATGGGTCCTGACCCACTAGTGAACGTGCACGACCCTGGGCACAAAAGTTTTTGTAAATTTGAACCATTTTTTTATGTCTTGTGTTATTGATACCACGAAATTTTACAACACAAATTATCGTAAAGTAATTAAAGTGATGATAAGGACGATGATCGCATGGGTCCCGACCCGCTACGGTACGTGCACGACCTGGGCCAAAAATGTTTTTTTTTTAAATTAGAACCATTTTATGTATGTCTTGTGGTATTGATACCACGACATTTTACAGCAGAAATATATTTTATAGTAAGTAAAGGGATGATAGGGATGATGATCGCATGGGCCTGACACGGTGGTGAATGTGCACGACCCTGGCCAATTTTTTTTTAATAGTACCATTTTCTTTATGGTTTGTGGTATTGATACCACGAAATTTTACAGCACCAATTTTTTATAGCAAGTAAAGAGATGATAGAGATTATGATCGCATGGGTCCTGACCCACTAGTGAACGTGCACGACCCTGGGCACAAAAGTTTTGTAAATTTGGTCCATTTCCTTTATGTCTTGTGGTATTGATACAACGAATTTTATAGCACATTTTAAGTACAGTAAGTAAACAAATGATAGGGGTGATGATCGCATGGGTCCTGACACGCTAGTGAACGTGCACGTCCCTGGCCACAAAATGTTTGTAAATTTGAACCATTTTTTAATGTTTTGTGGTATTGGTACCACGACATTTTACAACACAATTTTTTGTGTATTAAGTAGAGGCATGATAGGGATGATGATCGCATGGGTCCTGACCGGTGGTGAACGTGCACGACCCTGGCCAAATTTTTTTGAAATTAAAACAGTTTGTTTTATAACTTGTGGCATTGATACCACGACATTTTACAACACAATTTTTTGTATAGTAAGTAAAGGGATAATAGGGGTGATAATCGCATGTGTTGTGACATGCTAGTGAACGTGCACGACCCTTGCGACAAAAGTTTTTGTAAATCTGAACCATTTCTTTGATGTCTTCTGGAATTGATACACCGAATTTTACAGCACAATTTTTTTTTACTAAGTAAAGAAATGATAATGGTGATTATCGCATGGGTCCTGACACGCTAGTGAACTTGCACAACCCTGGCCAAATAAGTTTTTTGCAAATTAGAACCATTTCGTTTGTCTTGTAGTATTGACACCACGACATTTTACAGCACAAATTTTTGTATAGTAAATAAAGGGAAGATAGGGATGATGGTCGTATGGGTCTTGACACGCTAGTGAACGTGCACGACACTGGCCAAAATTTTTTTTTAAATTAGAACCATTTTTAATGTCTTGTGGTATTGATACCACGATATATTACAGCACCAATTTTTTTATAGTAAGTAAAGAGATGATGGGGATTATGATCGCATGGGTCCTGACCCACTAGTGAACGAGCACGATAATGGCCACAAAAGGTTTTGTAAATTTGAACAATTTTTTAATGTCTTGTGGTCTTGATACCAAGAAATTTTACAACAGAAATTTTCGTATAGTATATAAAGGGATGATAGGGATGATTATCGCTTGGGTCCTGACACGCTAAAGAACGTGCACGACTCTGGCCACAAGTTTTTGAAAATTTGAAGCATTTTCTTTATGTCTTGTGGTATTGATACCACGAAATTTTAAAAGCACAAATTTTTGTATCGTAAGTAAAGGGTTGACAATGATGATGATCGCATATGTCGTGACCCGCTAGTGAACGTTGCACGACCCTGGCCACAAAAGGCTTTTAAAATTAGAACCATTTCGTTTGTCTTGTGGTATTGATACCACGAAATTTTTAGCACAAATTTTTTTATAGTATATAAAGGGATGTTAGGGATGATCATCGCATGTTTCCCGACCCGCTAGTGAACCTACACGACCCTGGCAAGAAAAGTTTTTGAAAATTTGAACCATTTCCTTTATTTCTTGTGGTATTGATACCACGACATTTTGTAGCACAAAATTTTGTGTATTAAGTAACGGGATGATAGGGATGTTGATCGCATGGGTCCTGACTAGCTAGTGAACGTGCACGAGCCTGGCCACAATTTTTTTTATAAATTAGAACCATTTCGTTTGTCTTGTGGTATTGATACCACGAGATTTTACAGCACCAATTTTTTTATAGTAAGTAAAGAGATGATAGGGATTATGATCGCATGGGTCCTGACCCACTAGTGAACGTGTACGACCCTGGGCACAAAAGTTTTTGTAAATTTGAAGAATTTTCTTAATGTCTTGTGGTATTGATACCACGACATTTTAAAACACAAATTATTGTATAGTAAGTAAAGTGATGATAGACATGATGATCGCATGGGTCCCGACCCGCTACGGTACGTGCACGACCTGCGCCAAAAAAGATTTTTTTAATTTAGGACCATTTTATTTATGTCTTGTGGTATTAATACCACGACATTTTACACCAGAAATATTTTTGTATAGTAAGTAAAGCGTTGATTGAAATGATGATCGCATAGGTCCTGACAAGCTAGAGAACGTGCACCACCCTGGCCGCAAATGTTTTTTTTAAATTTGAACCATTTTTCTCTTGTGGTATTGATACCACGAAATTTTACAGCACCAATTTTTTTATAGCAAGTAAAGAGATGATAGAAATTATGATCGCATGGGTCCTGACCCACTAGTGAACGTGCACGACCCTGGGCACAAAAGTTTTTGTAAATTTGAACCATTTTTTTATGTCTTGTGTTATTGATACCACGAAATTTTACAACACAAATTATCGTAAAGTAATTAAAGTGATGATAAGGACGATGATCGCATGGGTCCCGACCCGCTACGGTACGTGCACGACCTGGGCCAAAAATGTTTTTTTTTTAAATTAGAACCATTTTATGTATGTCTTGTGGTATTGATACCACGACATTTTACAGCAGAAATATATTTTATAGTAAGTAAAGGGATGATAGGGATGATGATCGCATGGGCCTGACACGGTGGTGAATGTGCACGACCCTGGCCAATTTTTTTTTAATAGTACCATTTTCTTTATGGTTTGTGGTATTGATACCACGAAATTTTACAGCACCAATTTTTTATAGCAAGTAAAGAGATGATAGAGATTATGATCGCATGGGTCCTGACCCACTAGTGAACGTGCACGACCCTGGGCACAAAAGTTTTGTAAATTTGGTCCATTTCCTTTATGTCTTGTGGTATTGATACAACGAATTTTATAGCACATTTTAAGTACAGTAAGTAAACAAATGATAGGGGTGATGATCGCATGGGTCCTGACACGCTAGTGAACGTGCACGTCCCTGGCCACAAAATGTTTGTAAATTTGAACCATTTTTTAATGTTTTGTGGTATTGGTACCACGACATTTTACAACACAATTTTTTGTGTATTAAGTAGAGGCATGATAGGGATGATGATCGCATGGGTCCTGACCGGTGGTGAACGTGCACGACCCTGGCCAAATTTTTTTGAAATTAAAACAGTTTGTTTTATAACTTGTGGCATTGATACCACGACATTTTACAACACAATTTTTTGTATAGTAAGTAAAGGGATAATAGGGGTGATAATCGCATGTGTTGTGACATGCTAGTGAACGTGCACGACCCTTGCGACAAAAGTTTTTGTAAATCTGAACCATTTCTTTGATGTCTTCTGGAATTGATACACCGAATTTTACAGCACAATTTTTTTTTACTAAGTAAAGAAATGATAATGGTGATTATCGCATGGGTCCTGACACGCTAGTGAACTTGCACAACCCTGGCCAAATAAGTTTTTTGCAAATTAGAACCATTTCGTTTGTCTTGTAGTATTGACACCACGACATTTTACAGCACAAATTTTTGTATAGTAAATAAAGGGAAGATAGGGATGATGGTCGTATGGGTCTTGACACGCTAGTGAACGTGCACGACACTGGCCAAAATTTTTTTTTAAATTAGAACCATTTTTAATGTCTTGTGGTATTGATACCACGATATATTACAGCACCAATTTTTTTATAGTAAGTAAAGAGATGATGGGGATTATGATCGCATGGGTCCTGACCCACTAGTGAACGAGCACGATAATGGCCACAAAAGGTTTTGTAAATTTGAACAATTTTTTAATGTCTTGTGGTCTTGATACCAAGAAATTTTACAACAGAAATTTTCGTATAGTATATAAAGGGATGATAGGGATGATTATCGCTTGGGTCCTGACACGCTAAAGAACGTGCACGACTCTGGCCACAAGTTTTTGAAAATTTGAAGCATTTTCTTTATGTCTTGTGGTATTGATACCACGAAATTTTAAAAGCACAAATTTTTGTATCGTAAGTAAAGGGTTGACAATGATGATGATCGCATATGTCGTGACCCGCTAGTGAACGTTGCACGACCCTGGCCACAAAAGGCTTTTAAAATTAGAACCATTTCGTTTGTCTTGTGGTATTGATACCACGAAATTTTTAGCACAAATTTTTTTATAGTATATAAAGGGATGTTAGGGATGATCATCGCATGTTTCCCGACCCGCTAGTGAACCTACACGACCCTGGCAAGAAAAGTTTTTGAAAATTTGAACCATTTCCTTTATTTCTTGTGGTATTGATACCACGACATTTTGCAGCACAAAATTTTGTGTATTAAGTAACGGGATGATAGGGATGTTGATCGCATGGGTCCTGACTAGCTAGTGAACGTGCACGAGCCTGGCCACAATTTTTTTTATAAATTAGAACCATTTCGTTTGTCTTGTGGTATTGATACCACGAGATTTTACAGCACCAATTTTTTTATAGTAAGTAAAGAGATGATAGGGATTATGATCGCATGGGTCCTGACCCACTAGTGAACGTGTACGACCCTGGGCACAAAAGTTTTTGTAAATTTGAAGAATTTTCTTAATGTCTTGTGGTATTGATACCACGACATTTTAAAACACAAATTATTGTATAGTAAGTAAAGTGATGATAGACATGATGATCGCATGGGTCCCGACCCGCTACGGTACGTGCACGACCTGCGCCAAAAAAGATTTTTTAAATTTAGGACCATTTTATTTATGTCTTGTGGTATTAATACAACGACATTTTACACCAGAAATATTTTTGTATAGTAAGTAAAGCGTTGATTGAAATGATGATCGCATAGGTCCTGACAAGCTAGAGAACGTGCACCACCCTGGCCACAAATGTTTTTTTTAAATTTGAACCATTTTTCTTTTGTGGTATTGATACCACGAAATTTTACAGCACCAATTTTTTTATAGCAAGTACAGAGATGATAGAAATTATGATCGCATGGGTCCTGACCCACTAGTGAACGTGCACGACCCTGGGCACAAAAGTTTTTGTAAATTTGAACCATTTTTTTTATGTCTTGTGTTATTGATACCACGAAATTTTACAACACAAATTATCGTAAAGTAATTAAAGTGATGATAGGGACGATGATCGCATGGGTCCCGACCCGCTACGGTACGTGCACGACCTGGGCCAAAAATGTTTTTTTTAAAATTAGAACCATTTTATGTATGTCTTGTGGTATTGATACCACGACATTTTACAGCAGAAATATATTTTATAGTAAGTAAAGGGATGATAGGGATGATGATCGCATGGGCCTGACACGGTGGTGAATGTGCACGACCCTGGCCAATTTTTTTTAATAGTACCATTTTCTTTATGGTTTGTGGTATTGATACCACGAAATTTTACAGCACCAATTTTTTATAGCAAGTAAAGAGATGATAGAGATTATGATCGCATGGGTCCTGACCCACTAGTGAACGTGCACGACCCTGGGCACAAAAGTTTTGTAAATTTGGTCCATTTCCTTTATGTCTTGTGGTATTGATACAACGAATTTTATAGCACATTTTAAGTACAGTAAGTAAACAAATGATAGGGGTGATGATCGCATGGGTCCTGACACGCTAGTGAACGTGCACGTCCCTGGCCACAAAATTTTTGTAAATTTGAACCATTTTTTAATGTTTTGTGGTATTGGTACCACGACATTTTACAACACAATTTTTTGTGTATTAAGTAGAGGCATGATAGGGATGATGATCGCATGGGTCCTGACCGGTGGTGAACGTGCACGACCCTGGCCAAATTTTTTTGAAATTAAAACAGTTTGTTTTATAACTTGTGGCATTGATACCACGACATTTTACAACACAATTTTTTGTATAGTAAGTAAAGGGATAATAGGGGTGATAATCGCATGTGTTGTGACATGCTAGTGAACGTGCACGACCCTTGCGACAAAAGTTTTTGTAAATCTGAACCATTTCTTTGATGTCTTCTGGAATTGATACACCGAATTTTACAGCAAATTTTTTTTTACTAAGTAAAGAAATGATAATGGTGATTATCGCATGGGTCCTGACACGCTAGTGAACGTGCACAACCCTGGCCACATAAGTTTTTTGCAAATTAAAACCATTTCGTTTGTCTTGTAGTATTGACACCACGACATTTTACAGCACAAATTTTTGTATAGTAAATAAAGGGAAGATAGGGATGATGGTCGTATGGGTCTTGACACGCTAGTGAACGTGCACGACACTGGCCAAATTTTTTTTTAATTAGAACCATTTTTAATGTCTTGTGGTATTGATACCACGATATATTACAGCACCAATTTTTTTATAGTAAGTAAAAAGATGATGGGGATTATGATCGCATGGGTCCTGACCCACTAGTGAACGAGCACGATAATGGCCACAAAAGGTTTTGTAAATTTGAACAATTTTTTAATGTCTTGTGGTCTTGATACCAAGAAATTTTACAACAGAAATTTTCGTATAGTATATAAAGGGATGATAGGGATGATTATCGCTTGGGTCCTGACACGCTAAAGAACGTGCACGACTCTGGCCACAAGTTTTTGAAAATTTGAAGCATTTTCTTTATGTCTTGTGGTATTGATACCACGAAATTTTAAAAGCACAAATTTTTGTATCGTAAGTAAAGGGTTGACAATGATGATGATCGCATATGTCGTGACCCGCTAGTGAACGTTGCACGACCCTGGCCACCAAAAGGCTTTTAAAATTAGAACCATTTCGTTTGTCTTGTGGTATTGATACCACGAAATTTTTAGCACAAATTTTTTTATAGTATATAAAGGGATGTTAGGGATGATCATCGCATGTTTCCCGACCCGCTTGTGAACCTACACGACCCTGGCAAGAAAAGTTTTTGAAAATTTGAACCATTTCCTTTATTTCTTGTGGTATTGATACCACGACATTTTGCAGCACAAAATTTTGTGTATTAAGTAACGGGATGATAGGGATGTTGATCGCATGGGTCCTGACTAGCTAGTGAACGTGCACGAGCCTGGCCACATTTTTTTTTATAAATTAGAACCATTTCGTTTGTCTTGTGGTATTGATACCACGAGATTTTACGGCACCAATTTTTTTATAGTAAGTAAAGAGATGATAGGGATTATGATCGCATGGGTCCTGACCCACTAGTGAACGTGTACGAAGCTGGGCACAAAAGTTTTTGTAAATTTGAAGAATTTTCTTAATGTCTTGTGGTATTGATACCACGACATTTTAAAACACAAATTATTGTATAGTAAGTAAAGTGATGATAGACATGATGATCGCATGGGTCCCGACCCGCTACGGTACGTGCACGACCTGCGCCAAAAAAGATTTTTTTAATTTAGGACCATTTTATTTATGTCTTGTGGTATTAATACCACGACATTTTACACCAGAAATATTTTTGTATAGTAAGTAAAGCGTTGATTGAAATGATGATCGCATAGGTCCTGACAAGCTAGAGAACGTGCACCACCCTGGCCACAAATGTTTTTTTTAAATTTGAACCATTTTTCTCTTGTGGTATTGATACCACGAAATTTTACAGCACCAATTTTTTTATAGCAAGTAAAGAGATGATAGAAATTATGATCGCATGGGTCCTGACCCACTAGTGAACGTGCACGACCCTGGGCACAAAAGTTTTTGTAAATTTGAACCATTTTTTTATGTCTTGTGTTATTGATACCACGAAATTTTACAACACAAATTATCGTAAAGTAATTAAAGTGATGATAGGGACGATGATCGCATGGGTCCCGACCCGCTACGGTACGTGCACGACCTGGGCCAAAAATGTTTTTTTTTAAATTAGAACCATTTTATGTATGTCTTGTGGTATTGATACCACGACATTTTACAGCAGAAATATATTTTATAGTAAGTAAAGGGATGATAGGGATGATGATCGCATGGGCCTGACACGGTGGTGAATGTGCACGACCCTGGCCAATTTTTTTTTAATAGTACCATTTTCTTTATGGTTTGTGGTATTGATACCACGAAATTTTACAGCACCAATTTTTTATAGCAAGTAAAGAGATGATAGAGATTATGATCGCATGGGTCCTGACCCACTAGTGAACGTGCACGACCCTGGGCACAAAAGTTTTGTAAATTTGGTCCATTTCCTTTATGTCTTGTGGTATTGATACAACGAATTTTATAGCACATTTTAAGTACAGTAAGTAAACAAATGATAGGGGTGATGATCGCATGGGTCTGACACGCTAGTGAACGTGCACGTCCCTGGCCACAAAATTTTTGTAAATTTGAACCATTTTTTAATGTTTTTGTGGTATTGGTACCACGACATTTTACAACACAATTTTTTGTGTATTAAGTAGAGGCATGATAGGGATGATGATCGCATGGGTCCTGACCGGTGGTGAACGTGCACGACCCTGGCCAAATTTTTTTGAAATTAAAACAGTTTGTTTTATAACTTGTGGCATTGATACCACGACATTTTACAACACAATTTTTTGTATAGTAAGTAAAGGGATAATAGGGGTGATAATCGCATGTGTTGTGACATGCTAGTGAACGTGCACGACCCTTGCGACAAAAGTTTTTGTAAATCTGAACCATTTCTTTGATGTCTTCTGGAATTGATACACCGAATTTTACAGCACAATTTTTTTTACTAAGTAAAGAAATGACAATGGTGATTATCGCATGGGTCCTGACACGCTAGTGAACGTGCACAACCCTGGCCACATAAGTTTTTTGCAAATTAGAACCATTTCGTTTGTCTTGTAGTATTGACACCACGACATTTTACAGCACAAATTTTTGTATAGTAAATAAAGGGAAGATAGGGATGATGGTCGTATGGGTCTTGACACGCTAGTGAACGTGCACGACACTGGCCAAATTTTTTTTAAAATTAGAACCATTTTTAATGTCTTGTGGTATTGATACCACGACATATTACAGCACCAATTTTTGTATTGTAAGTAAAGGGATGATAAGGATGATCATCGCATGGGTCCTCACACGGTAGTTAACGTTCACTACCCTGGCCACAAAAGTTTTAACAAATTTGAACCACTTCCTTTATGTATTGTGCTATTGATACCATTGCATTTTACAGCAATTTTTTTTGTGTAGTAGGTAAAGGAATGCTACGGATGTTGATCGCATGGGTCATAACTAGCTAGTGAACGTGAACGAGCCTGGCCACAAATGTTTTTGTAAATTTGAACCATTTTTTTGTCTTCTGGTATTGATACCACAAGATTTTACAGCACAATTTTTTTATAGTAAGTAAAGAGATGATAGGGATTATGATCGCGTGGGTACTGACCTACTAGTGAACGTGTACGACCCTGGCCACAAAAGTTTTTGTCAATTTGAAGCATTTTCTTTGTCTTGTGGTATTGATACCACGACATTTTACAGCACAATTTTTTCTATATTAAGTAAAAGGATGATAGGGATGATGATCGCATGGGTCCCGACCCGCTACGGTACGTGCACGACCTGGGCCAAAAAAGATTTTTTTAAATTTAGAACCATTTTATTTATGTCTTGTGGTACTGATACCACGACATTTTACAACACAAATTCTTGTATAGTAAGTAAAGTGATGATAGGAATGATGATCGCATGGGTCCTAAACCAGTAATGAATGTGCGTGACACTGGCCAAATTTTTTTTAAAATTAGTACCATTTCGTTTATGTCTTGTGGTTTAGATACCAGGATATTTCACAGCACAAATTTTTGTATTGTAATTAAAGGGAAATAGAAATGATGTTCACATTGGTCCCGACACGCTAGTGAACGTGTACGATCCTGGCCCGAAAAGTTTTTGTAAATTTGAACCATTTTTTTATGTCTTGTGGTATTGATTTCACGACATTTTACAGCACAATTTTTTCTAGAGTAACAAAGGAATGATATGGATGATGATCGCATGGTTCCTGACACTGTAGTTAACGTTCACTACCCTGGCCATAAAAGGTTTTACAAATTTGAACCATTTCCTTTATGTCTTGTGGTATTGATACCACGACATTTTACAACACAAATTCTTGTATAGTAAGTAAAGGGTTGATAGGAATGATAATCGCATGGGTCGTGACCCGGTAATTAACGTGTATGACCCTGGCCAAATTTTTTTTAAAATTAGTACCATTTCGTTTTTGTCTTGTGGTATAGATACCACGATATTTCACAGCTCAAATTTTTGTATAGTAATTAAAGGGAAATAGAAATGATGTTCACATGGGTCCTGGCAAGCTAGTGAACATGTACGACCCTGGCCCGAAAAGTTTTTGTAAATTTGAACCATTTTTTTATGTCTTGTGGTATTGATTTCACGACATTTTACAGCACAATTTTTTCAAGAGTAAGAAAGAGATGATATGTATGATGATCGCATGGGTCCTGACACTGTAGTTAACGTTCACTACCTTGGAAACAAAAGTTTTTTTAAAATTCGAACTTTTTCTTTATGTCCTGTGGTACTGATACCACGAAATTTTACAGCAGAAATATTTTTATTGTAAGTAAAGGCATGATAGGGATGATGATCGCTTGGGTCCTAACCCGGTAATTAACGTGTATGACCCTGGCCAATATTTTTTTTTAATTAGTACCATTTCGTTTTTGTCTTGTGGTATTGATACCACGATATTTCACAGCACAAATTTTTGTATAGTAATTAAAGGGAGATAGAAATGATGTTCACATGGGTCCTGACACGCTAGTGAACGTGTACGACCCTGGCCAGAAAAGTTTTTGTAAATTTGAACCATTTTCTTTATGTCTTGTGGTATTGATACCACGACATGTTACAGAACAATTTTTTCTATAGTAAATAAAGGGATGATAGAAATGATGATCGGATGGGTCCTGACACTGTAGTTAACGTGCACTACCCTGGCCATAAACGTTTTTACAAATTTGAACCATTTCATTTATGTCTTGTGGTATTGATACCACGATATTTTACAACACAAATTCTTGTATAGTAAGTAAGGTGATGATAGGGATGATGATCGCATGGGTCCCGAGCCGCTAGGGTACGTGCACGACCTGGGCCAGAAAAGATTTTTAAAATTAGAATTATTTTGTTTATATCCTGTGGTATTGATACCACGACATTTTACAGCAGAAATATTTTTATTGTAAGTAAAGGCATGATAGGTATGATGATCGTATGGGTCCTAATCCGGTAATGAACGTGCATGACCCTGGCCAAATTTTTTTTAAAAATTAGTACTATTTCGTTTATGTCTTGTAGTATTCATACCACGATATTCCACAGCACAAATTTTTGTATAGTAATTTAATGGAGATAGAAATGATGTTCACATAGGTCCCGACACGCTAGTGAACGTGTACGACTCTGGCCAGAAAAGTTTTTGTAAATTTCAACCATTTTCTTTATGTCTTATGGTATTGATACTACGACATTTTACAGCACATTTTGTTCTATAGTAATTATAATGATGATAGGGATGATGATCGCATGGGTCCTGACACTGTAGTTAACGTTCAATACCCTGACCATAAAAGTTTTTACAAATTTGAACCATTTCCTTTATGTCTTGTGGTATTGATACCATGACATTGTACCGCACAAATGTTTGTATAGTAAGTAAAGGGTTAATAGGGATGATAATCGCATGGGTCATGACCCACTAGTGAACGTTGCACGACCCTGGCGACAAAAGTTTTTAAAATTAGAACCATTTCGTTTGTCTTGTGGTATTGATACCACGACATTTTACCGCACAACTTTTTGTATAGTAAGTGAAAGGATGATAGGGATGATGATCGCATGGGTCCTGACACGCTAGTCAACGTGTACAATCTTGGCCCAAAAGTTTTTGTAAATTTGATCCATTTCCTTTATGTCTTGTGGTATTGATACAACGAATTTTATAGCACATTTTTTTGTATAGTAAGTAAAGAAATGATAGGGGTGATGATCGCATGGGTCCTGACACGCTAGTGAACGTGTACGACCCTGGCCAGAAAAGTTTTTGTAAATTTGATCCATTTTCTTTATGTTTTATGGTATTGATACCACGACATTTTACAGCACAATCTTTTTATAGCAAGTAAAGGGATGATAGGGATGATGTTCGCATGGGTCCTGACACTGTAGTTAACGTTCACTACCTTGGCCAGAAAAGTTTTTACAAATTTGAACCATTTCGTTTATGTCTATTGGTATTGATACCACGATATTTTACAACACAAATACTTGTATAGTATGAAAAGTGATGATAGGGATGATGATTGCATGGGTCCCGACCCGCTAGGGTACGTGCACGACCTGGGCCAAAAAAGGTTTTTTATATTAGAACCATTTTATTTTGTCTTGTGGTATTGATACCACGACATTTTTTAGAAAAAATATTTTTAGAGTAAGTAAAGGGATGATAGGGATGATGATCGCATGGGTCTTTACCAGGTGGTGAACGTGCACGACCCTGGCCAATTTTTTTAAAAATTATAACAATTTCATTTATGGCTTGTGGTATTGATACCACTACATTTTACAGCATAAATTTTTGTATAGTAAGTAAAGGGGATATAGTAGTGATAATCGCATGGGTCCTGACATGCTAGTGGACATGCACGACACTTGCGACAAAAGTTTTTTTTTTTAGTCTGAACCATTTCTTTCATGTCTTGTGGTATTGATACCAAGAAATTTTCCAAAACAAATTTTTGTATAGTAAATAAAGGAATGATAGGGATGATGATTGCTTGGGTCCTGGCACGCTAGTAAATGTGCACGAAACTGGCCACAATTTTTTTTAAATTTGAACAATTTTTTAATGTCTTGCAGTATTGATACCACGACATTTTACAGCACCAATTTTTTTATAGTAAGTAAAGGGATGATAGAAATTATGATCGCATGGGTCCTGACCCACTAGTAAACGTGCACGACCCTGGCCCCAAAAGTTTTTGTAAATTTGAACCAGTTCGTTTATGTCTTGTGGTATTAATACCACGATATTTTACAATACAAATTCTTGTATAGTAAGTAAAGTGATGATAGGGATGATGATCGCATTGGTCCCGACCCGCTAGGGTACGTGCACGACCTGGGCCAAAAAAGTTTTTTTTTTAAAATTAGAACCATTTTTGTTTTGTCTTGTGGTATTGATACCACTACTTTTTTTTAGGAGAAATATTTTTATAGTAAGTAAAGGGATGATAGGGATGATGATCGCATGGATCTTGACCAGGTGGTGAACGTGTACGACCCTTGCGACAAAAGTTTCTTTTAAATCTGAACCATTTCTTTCATGGCATGTGGTATTGATACCAAGAAATTTTCCAACACAAATTTCTGTATAGTAAATAAAGGAATGATAGGGATGATCATCGCTTGGGTCCTGACACGCTAGTAAACGTGCACGAAACTGGCCAATTTTTTTTTTTTTTTTTAAATTTGAACAATTTTTTAATGTCTTGAGGTATAGATTCCACGACATTTTAGAGCACCAATTTTTTTATAGTAAGTATAGGGATGTTAGAGATTATGAACGCATGGGTCCTGACCCACTAGTGAACGTGCACGACCCTGGCCCCAAAAGGTTTTGTAAATTTGAACCAGTTCGTTTATGTCTTGTGGTATAGATACCACGAAAGTTTATAGCACAAATTCTTGTATAGTAAGCAAAGTGATGATAGGGATGATGATCGCATGGGTCCTGACACGGTAGTTAACGTTCACTACCCTGGCCACAAAAGTTTTACAAATTTGAAACATTTCATTTATGTATTGTGGTATTGATACCACGACATTTTACAACACAAATTCTTGTATAGTAATTAAAGTGATGATAGGGATGATGATCGAATGGGTCCCGACCCGCTAGGGTACGTGCACGACCTGGGCCAAAAGAGTTCTTTAAAATTAGAACCATTTTCTTTATGTCCTGTGGTATTTATACCACGACATTTTACAGCACAAATATTTTTATAGTAAGTAACGGGATGATAGGGGTGATGATCCGATGGGTCATGACACGCTAGTGAACGTGCACGACCTTGGCCGCAATAGTTTTTTTTAATTAGAACCATTTCCTTTATGTCTTGTGGTACTGATACCACGACATTTTACAGCACCAATTTTTCTATAGTAAGTAAAGGGATGATAGGGGTGATGATCGTATTGGTCCTGACACGCTAGTAAACGTGCACGACCCTGGCCACAAAAGTTTTTTGTAAATTTGATCCATTTCCTTTATATCTTGTGGTATTGACACCACGAGATTTTACCGCACAAATGATTGTATAGTATGTAAAGGGATGATAGGGATGATGATCGCATGGTAGCTGAAACGCTAGTGAACCTGCACGACCCTGGCCACAAAGGTTTTTTTTTTAAAATTTGCACCATTTGGTTTATTTCTTGTGGTATTGATAGCACGACATTTTACAGCACAAATTTTTGTATAGTAAATAAAGGAATGATAGGGATGATCATCGCTTGGGTCCTGACACGCTAGTAAACGTGCACGAAACTGGCCACAATTTTTTTTAAATTTGAACAATTTTTTAATGTCTTGCGGTATTAATACCACGACATTTTAGAGCACCAATTTTTTTATAGTAAGTATAGGGATGATAGAGATTATGATCGCATGGGTCCTGACCCACTAGTGAACGTGCACGACCCTGGCCGCAAAAGGTTTTGTAAATTTGAACCAGTTCGTTTATGTCTTGTGGCATTGATACCACGACATTTTACACCACCAATTTTTGTACAGTAAATAAATGGATGATAGGGATTATGATTGCTTGGGCCCTGACCCACTAGTAAACGTGCACGAGCCAGGTTACAAAAGTTTTTGTAAATTTGAACCATTTCCTTTATGTCTTGTGGTATTGATACCACGATATTTTAAAGCACAAATTTTTCTATAGTAAGTAAAGGGATGATAGGGATGATGATCGCATGGGTCCTGACACGGTAGTTAACGTTCACTACCCTGGCCACAAAAGTTTTACAAATTTGAAACATTTCGTTTATGTATTGTGGTATTGATACCACGACATTTTACAACACAAATTCTTGTATAGTAATTAAAGTGATGATAGGGATGATGATCGAATGGGTCCCGACCCGCTAGGGTACGTGCACGACCTGGGCCAAAAGAGTTCTTTAAAATTAGAACCATTTTCTTTATGTCCTGTGGTATTGATACCACGACATTTTACAGCACAAATATTTTTATAGTAAGTAACGGGATGATAGGGGTGATGATCCGATGGGTCCTGACACGCTAGTGAACGTGCACGACCATGGCCGCAATAGTTTTTTTTTAATTAGAACCATTTCCTTTATGTCTTGTGGTACTGATACCACGACATTTTACAGCACCAATTTTTCTATAGTAACTAAAGGGATGATAGGGGTGATGATCGTATGGGTCCTGACACGCTAGTAAACGTGCAAGACCCTGGCCACAAAAGTTTTTGTAAATTTGAACCATTTCCTTTATATCTTGTGGTATTGACACCACGAGGTTTTACCGCACAAATGATTGTATAGTATGTAAAGGGATGATAGGGATGATGATCGCATGGTAGCTGAAACGCTAGTGAACGTGCACGACCCTGGCTACAAAGGTTTTTTTTTTTAAATTTGCACCATTTGGTTTATTTCTTGTGGTATTGATACCACGACATTTTACAGCACAAATTTTTGTATAGTAAGTAAAGGTATGATAGGGACGATGATCGCATGTGTCCTGACACGGTAGTGAACGTGTACGGCTCTGGCCACAAAAATTTTTGTACATTTGAACCATTTCGTTTGTCTTGTGGTATTGATACTATGACATTTAGGAACACAAAATTTTGTATATTAAGTAAAGGGATGATAGGGATGATGATTGCATGGGTCCTTTTGATCGTGGAGTAGGCTGGCCATAGGATTTTATTTTTCTACATTGTAACTTTGTAGCGCTTGCGACCCTGTGTTTTTTGTGGATGACCTTGAACGTCCTTATTTTTGTGGATGGATATTGTGGCTAACATTGGCGAGGTATGACTAATTACTTTCTTTTCATTTATTTTTTTTTTTTACTTCTAGGCTTTAAATAATTTGGAGGTTAAAAAAATAAAATTTTTTGACTGCACTTTATGCAACTATTGATACTTGTATGATTTGTTAGTTCCAGTTTCATTTGCACTAAAAAGTAGCAAAGTACTAATTCACAAAAGATGAAAGGAGATCAGTTTGCAAGGGCGTCGATTTCTCTGAAAATTTGGGGGGGGGGCATTCAGATGCAAGGAGCATTTATGAGGATTTTAAAACATTTACAAATATAGTAAGGGTGCTCACATTAGCTTAGGAGGAACTCGGGCTCCCTCGGACCGCCCTTGCCAGTTTGTAAAGTAATATAGAAATTATGTAGAAAAAGAGATGAAGTACTATTAATACACTCCGAAGCACCATTAATCATAGACATCGGTCTCTTATCTGTCTCTGACTCGGATTTCTGAAGAGGTACTCGAACTTCTATTACATGTGAATTTCGAGAAATAGGTAGGAAGAAAGGTCGTGTGTGGCAATGTTACGTGCTAAATTATAAAGATAAATCAGTGTCTTGGAAATTTTGTGAACGCAAATGATAAATTGGTGAGACATGTATCTTATGGCAGTTACCAATCTAATTTGCTTATAACATTTAAAAATTGATTTATATCCTCTAAAGTCGCAATCACAGTTAATTGTTCGCATACTTCCACAAAACATAGATACACCAAATTTCGCATACATGTTCATGTGATGTGCGTAACGGGAAAATTCCGATAACTTGAAACCTCCAACATTTTCCATGTAAATGAAGTGTCGAAATTTTTCGTCGTTTCGAAATGCTGGTTTTCATAGTATTTGCAGACATAATACAAATGTCATATTTTGTCAGGCAGTGAAGCTAGAATAATAGATTGTGCTAGAAGAAAAAGCATTAAAATTCGTTTTCGTTTCGAGGCACAAATCAAGAAAAAGTGAAATTTTTAATGGCTGTTGCTAGAATTTCAAAATTTCGAGCGTATGTTTATTCTGACGCGTAGTCTCCGAGTGCGTGCTTAAAATTGAAAGAAATAGTCATCTTCGGTGCAAGAAAGTGCTAGGAGTGCTTTATGGGTGCGTCTAATTCTAGACAACTTGTAGATATTGTAGACATACACAAAATTGCGTTCAAATGTGTAGAATGCAGCGCAAGTAAGGGGAAAAATCGGACATGTTGGAAAAGTCGCCATCTTCGTTACAATATGGCGGCTGAAAACTTTGCAAGCATGAAAATTGTAAGTTGTGCTCAAGATAGGTAAGTCAGGTTCTCCTATATTATTAAAGATGATGTGCAGTTTAAGTGAAGAAACAAATCATTGGAGAAGTCGCCATCTTGAATGCAAAATTGCCATATTTCTGAATTGCCTTCATTTGGCCTGTTATGTGCTATGTTGAGGGTAAGGAGCAAACAAAAAACAACGTAGTAAGTTGGCTTTGCGGTAAAACGCCTGCATTCTAAGTAGTAGGTCTGGGTTCGATTTCCAGGCCACCCTTGTTCTATCTTGCGTTTTTTTCTTATCACCGTTGCTTCGTTTTAGCAAAATAGTTTCTGTTGGTATTGCGTGAACAAAATATTTTCGTTATTACAGACATAGACGGAAAAGATTTGTAAACTTCCTGACTATTTTTTTTCATTATCTCACTGTTCAGGACTATTGGACTCGACAGGGACACGAACACACAAGCATCGAGGACAGTTAAAATTCCAAAGATGCTACCACAGAGAGACTCGAACCTCCATTGTGTTTCATCTTACAATCACCAGTCTAACGACTCAGACTGCTCGGCTAAACCTACCGGCTATCACTGAACCAACACGGATCCAACATTAAAATTCGTCTGCTAAATCATTTGCGTTCGAACTTCGTAATGCATTCTATGTTGTCAAAAAGGGTGCATAAAGGTCGTTTTACAATGACCATTCATGTACGATACAATGTTGCCAGATTTAAGAAACGCCAAAACAGTAACATAAGAACTGTTTTATTAGCCGATGGATGGCACAACTTTTTTTTTTACCAAAGTGATTTACATTTTATAGACAATAACATTTTATTGCTTGCATCGAGACATCTCTGATGCGTGGGTTCATGAGGCTCAGCTCGTACCAAGTGGAACTATGTGGTAGACAAACACCATGTCTTCCCCTTTTCTTCATTCCGCCATTTCCTTCATCATAATCTTCATCACCATTTCGTTTACCCTCGGAGCATGTATAGTTTATAGACGTTACGGAAGTTAGAGAAGAAATATTTAGAGAGGTTCGAAATTGAGGTACTGCAGGAAGATGGAGAAGATAAAATGGAAGAGAGAAAGTGATAAACAAAGATATTTTAAAACGGATAGGTGAGAAGAGACACTTATAGCCAGCATTCTTCCTAGGAAGGCCATTTGGATTGTACACATCTTGTGAAGAAATTGTTTTCATATTGCCATAGAAACATGAGAGGAAAGCGAGAAATAGGATGAAGATCAAAACTGAGCTAAAAAATTGAAGAAAAAATTGAGAGTTAAAAGAAAGAGGTGAAAATGAAGACACATTTATCTAAACTTTCAAAAATTAAAAATAAAAGTATGCATCTCTCTAGTCACAGGACCTCTCAAAAGGCACTATACTTAATAATAATAGGACTAATAATACATATATGTTTATTGTATTGCTTTGAAATTGTGCGCAATAAAGTAAAAGGGCATTATAATAATAATATTTAGTAATATCAATGTTAGTTAACACTACGGCTCGAACCAGGTTCCAATAAAAGTTCGAAGTTTAAACTCCCTTTCAGCATGATATTGCATAAGAATAAACATTTTTTTATATTAACTTATGTACAAAAATAACGACCTTAAAAGGGTCTGAGATTGAATGCGTGACCCCATTGATGAAATTGTGGGTACGACACTGGCTAGAACTATACAGGAGATAACTCATGGAGTTAGCTTATATTATGATGGTATCAAACTAGCACAGATGGATCCTTTGTACTGTGCAGACAGACTATTTAAAACACGTGTATTCACTGTCAAGATGGTAAGTTTATTTTGCATTTTTATCTTTATTATATCCTTTTATTACTTCTGGATTTCGACAGGGAGATTTGGAATATACAAGGGGTGAAACTAGTACTGAAGAAATACTAGTACTGAAGAAATACTAGTAGATAACGACTTTTGCTTAAAACTAAGATTTTGATACGAAATTTTAGCGACACTGCACATGATGCGTACGGTCAAGGAGTACCAGAGGAACAAATTATTCTGTTTTTACGTTCAAGACTGTATGTCTGGCAACATTTGTACAATCAGTCTAATGCATACAACAAGAAGGAATAGGATACTGAAAAAAATAGAATTTTCTGTTTGTTTGTCGAAACAGTAATCCCTACTCATTGCGTCCCTCCTTACCATCGATAAAGATAATAAGCACTTTGCAATCATTGATAATAAAAACTTTGCAATCACTTATCAGTTAATAAAAGTTGTGTGACTAATGTGGCTCAAAAGAGGAAACACACTGGAGAGCCATATGGACTTATAACCAGAGGAAAGATCAAATCCTTATTGAGACGAAGTTGTTTGGCAAGAAGATTAATATCACACGACTTCTCGCCCGGAACTAAAGAACTCGATCTGGAGGAATAAATCCTTGTTTGGAATGAATCGAAAGGAATCAATTCCGGAAATATAGCTCACTGTGCATCTCTAATTGAATAAAATACAAGAAAAAAAAACTTACATGTCAAGTAATACATAAGGTGGCCATACACGAACAGTGACGAAGCGTAATTCTGCAAGTAGTGTAGGCTCGACAAACAATAACACACACACAACCCCCCCCCCAAAAAAAATTAATGTATCTTAAAATCTTTAAAATGACAGTCGGAATTCTATTTTCCGACTGCAAACAAACAAACAATGAATCAAACAAACAAAAAAACTACCAAATCTATTTATTTTAAGAAACTTTCATAGCTGTATTTTTTAAAACTGTTGAGAGTTGAATTAATTCGCATGTATACCTAGTAGATTTTTGTTGCTGTTTAATTTAACAAGAAAGAATGAATATACATGCAAAAGTAGACGGAAAGTAGTATATTACAATAATTAGAGCAACCCACATTATGCTTTATTTTTGTTTAATTATGCTTTACTTTTTTCCAAATTATGCTTTATTGTTAATTTCAATAATTGTTTTACATTAATCGTGTACAATGTATAATATTTACTATATACTAAATATTCTAAACACCTTGATCTATTTATTAATATTTTATGCAATCAATTTCAATTATATTTAATGAACTTTCTACATAATGCACTGTAAAGAGTAGGACATTCCTCATTTTGAGATTAAAAAAAATAAATAAATAAAAGTATATAGTAAACGGATCATCTCCAAGTATCAAAGAAAATAGAGGAGAGTGAAATCGTTTTAAAATAGAAGTGACAACTTGTTTTGTTTGTAACACGCATGGTTTTAGAAAAGTGAAAACGAAAATCATTTCACAAACAATCCTAGTTTCAACTTACAGTTCCACGAAAGGTAGAAATGAAAGTGCAATGAAACTACTATAAAAACCTTAGACAATTTAGTCAATTCGTTCAAACATCTATCAACCACACGCTTCCTAGTGACCACTCGCGCTTACTCGAGACGGGATGAGTAACTTCGGAAAACTTGCCTACAACCTAAGAGATATACTCGTGGACAGGCGTACTTTCATTTTATGATCCACGTCCTTTTGAGTCCCTTTCATTGACGTCCTACTTCCTGGACCCTTGCTTCACCCGCCCTGGGACAGCGCCTTCCAGTTCCTGAACATTCCAGAGCGATGCAGCCAGCATTGCTTCCAGCACCTTCCAGTTGCTGGAGAATCTAGAGCGATGCGGCCAGCCATGCTTCCAGCACCTTCTAGTTCCTAGAGAATCCAGAGCGATGCAGAGAGCCTTGCTTCCAGCAACTTCCAGCTCCTGATGAATCCACAGCGATGCAGCCAGCCATGCTTCCAGCGACTAACAGTTCCTGGAGAATCCACAGAGGTGCAGCCAGCCCTGCTTCTAGTGCTCCAGTTTGATATGCAACCAGTGCTACTCAACGGGATTCCAGTTTGCAGCCTTCTGAACGTTTACATGGCCTTTCTTCATATATCAGTGTTTTTCCCCATGTAACAACACCCATTAGTGCTTTATTTTGAGATTTAGAAGTCACTGGTTCATAAGAACAGATAACAGACATTTCTTTGAGCCGAGGATTAAGGCATTCCTCATTTTGAGATTTAAAAAAATAAATAAATAAATAAAAGTATATAGTAAACGGATTATCTCCAAGTATCAAAGAAAATAGAGGAGAGTGAAATCGTTTTAAAATAGAAGTGACAACATTTTTGTTTGTAACACGGATGGTATTAGAAAAGTGAAAACGAAAATCATTTCACAAACAATCTTAGTTTCAACTTACAGTTCCGCGAAAGGTAGAAATGAAAGTGCAATGAAACTACTATAAAAACCTTAGACAATTTAGTCAATTCCTTCAAAGATCTATTAACCACACGCTCCCTAGTGACCACTCGCGCTTATTCGAGACGAGATCAGTGACTTCGTAAAAGTGCTGTGCAGATTATGGTTGCAATGGACTCTAAAATATTGTAAGTACGCTCACAAGAACTCTGTTGGTAACTTTAGTGAAATCCATAAGAGAGTCTTAACGTGAAAACGAGAATGTGAACCTCTTAAGAAATCATGATGTTATTATTCATTTTATAGGCACCTTGGTGATGATTAAATTTATATTCACTTTGTTAAGCATAATTGTAATAAATTAGTTTTCTTTATGTCATGCCTATGAAACTAAGTCACTAGCTGTATACTACTACCCTCATTCAATCAATCAATCTTAGTCAATGTCAATCAATCACTTTCAATCACATATTTTTTGTTATTTCTTAAGAGATATCTGCTCGAGTCAGTTTTTCTTATCACTTGTGTGCACTTTAGAGGTGAGTATATACAGAAAGGGAAAGTAAAAGATGCCACCAAAAAATACAGAAAGTGCTCAAGTTCAAGAGGTACACATAACAGTACAGTGTAGAGTTCTTGTATACTGTTCATCGTTGGCGGAAAGTTTTCTTCTTCTTTTACTTTTTTTTCTCCACATCAAAGGATTACACCGAAAAGAAGTTTACAGGAGTAAAAATAAGCTTTTCATTCTTTCATTGTCGTTCCCAATGATTTTGCTTTGTAAATATTGGTTTTAAAAAATACTAATACAGTATGTTAAACTTGCAGTTAAAAACAATTTTTCAAGAATTGTGCTACATATTTTGAATAATGCTTTATGCTTTATTTTCTAAGATTATGTTTTATTATGCTTTTAAATTTAGTTTCTTCTGTACCCTTAGATAACCACAACCATATTTAAGGTACCAACCATATGTGTAAATTGCTATTATACTTTTTATCCTTTGGGATGCTCTAATAATAATTATTATTGTTATTCAACAAATATTTCCATGCGGAAAACACGTAGTATCTATTAATATAATATTAACATTTAGCTCCACTACAAATAGTTTGAAGTACAGTACAGTTCATATTTCCTTCTGTCTGGGATTTGCAGGAAAAGTATAGTAAATATAGTAAGTACAATACTATACAGTATTTAATTAATGCATTATGTCATAATGACTTCAATCAACGCAAGATATTTAGTATTATATTCTACGTAGTGGCATATTTAAGGAGGTGGCTTCCAGGCTTAAGCACTCACCGAACTTTTATCGCAACTTATTACTGTTTTATATATGTTAGGGAATGTTCACATTTCAAGGAATAAGGTTAGTAAACCCGTCCCAAAAGAAAATCATAAATACCCCATTGGAAAACTGAAATTACACACAAATATAATTATTTTATCCTGTACGGTAGCGTTTGGTAAATTTATACAAACTATATTCTACAAGCTATTATGGACCAGGCCCCATGTAGAAGAAAAAACAGTTACGATTTGCCTGCATTTATGAAGCAAGGGCATAAATTACCCATAGTTGCTTCTCTAAAAAGTAACAACGAAAAAAAACTTCTAAAAACCAATTTGATTTTTTTTTTTTTTTTTTGAGGGATGCAGGTTTGGGGAACATCTTTATTGTTTCAAAAGCAGAAGATGAGATTAATCTGCCACTAGAGGGTTTCGCCCTCTCTCTTGGCATGGGGTGTGTTTGCATCAATTGTGCCTTTATTTTACTTATAGTTGGGCATTGAGCTGTAGAGAAATATACTAGTGATTAATAATTAATAAATATCAAAGAAACTAATACATTACAGCAACATATATATTGATAAGTTAAGAGAAAACAAAGAAAAATTAACATAGGAAAGATAAATATAACTAACTAATATATATATAAGAAAGATATAATGAATGCAAGATAAACATAACTAACTAATATATATTAAATATATAATGAAGTGAAATGATCCAATTTTTTTTTTTTTACAATGCTAGTCAAAGCTAGCTACCTATTACAGGGTTACGCCCTGTTTTAGGGAAGTGATATGAGGAAACTGAGGTTTAAAGGTCGGGAGGTGGTCTAAGTGTTTTATTACATCTTTATTCGTTGAAGTGCTGGACTTAAGGAACTTTGCGTTCCTTAACATTTGGCTTGGAGAAGGAACGTTCACATTTTACATTTATTGATACAGTGATGAATACATTCCATGAATGAAAGACATACATACATTCATTAGTTGTTAGGAATTACAAAATAACAAATCATTAATTACAAACATTTATTATTGTTAAAATAATAATAATGAAATGGAAAAGTGAGATTGTCAATACTGAGAAAGGGATGAAAATAGCATACATAATATGAGAGAAATATAACATGTATGAAAAGAGGCTTATTATGAAATAAGGAAATATAGAAACGATGTAGTTTAAGATACGATTCGGTAGTTAGATGATGATGGAGATGAAGGATGGAGTGAGGTGCAATGCACAAAAACAACACAACGGTGAGATGTTAACAGACGCATGAGGTTATCTTCTTGCCTAGGGGGACTCTAGGCTATGATGTAAGACGGTGGGAACCCAAGTTAGTATACAAAGGAAATCACTGTGCGTGAAATGATGGGAAAATGAGGGGGAGATGAGTACGAATGGTGTAATCATCTAGAAGCATAAGCATGGGATCATCGGGAGGAAGTGTGTAATGATATAACGTGAAGAGAAGGGATAATGGAGTGTGTACATGGCGTGAAGGCGTAGGATGTAGTGCTAAATAATGCATTGTGTCAAACAGAAGAGGATGGTGAGCTTGAAAACGGCTACGGATGTAAGAGAGTCGGAGGGTTTCGAGGTGATATTGCAACGTTGGAAAAGAAATACGGCTATAAAGGTCACGTGTTGGGCTGGGCAATAGTATACGAAAGGCTATACGGAAAGCGTGGCGTTCAAGGACAAGTAGCTTATGGTAGAATTTGTCGGAAGCGGTTATCCAAGCTGTAAACCCAAAGGTTAAAGTAGGGCGAAGAAAGACCTTGTAAGTGTTTAGAATAGTGTGCGGTGATAGACCCCAAGTTGTACTGGCGAGACGTTTAAGTAAATTAAGTCTGTTATAAGCTTTTGTCGTAATTGCTTTAAGATGTTGCATCCATGTAAGATGAGTATCAAAAATGATGCCTAAGTAAGTTACTGTCCTGGTAGCTTGCAACGGAACCTCATCCACATGGAGAGAAAGACAACGTCTATTTCTGCGTACTTTAGATGTTTTCCGCCTCGGGAGAAAGATGATGGCCTGTGTCTTGGTAGCATTTATTGTAAGTTTCCAGTGTCTACACCAGCGGCAGAAGTCGTCTATAGCGATTTGCAAGATACGGTTGATATGTTGAATAGATGTGCCAAGAGCAAGAAAAGTAGTGTCATCTGCGTACTGAAAGGCGTGGACGTGATCTGGGAGGCGTGGCATGTCAGCTACAAATAGAATGTATAGGAGAGGGGAAAGAGCGGAACCTTGCGGAACTCCTGATAATAAGAAAATCGGATGAGACAGGCTATTGCGAATGGCAACATATGTAAGGCGGCCGGAGAGAAAGTTAAAAATGAGACGTATGTATTCGGTAGGTAGCTGAAGTCTAATGAGTTTGTGAATTAGACCGAGATGCCACACTTTGTCAAAAGCTTTTTCCAAATCAAAGAGAACCAAACATGATGGATTCACTGAATTATAATGCGTGCTGATTAGGCTGATGAGGCGTAAAACCTGATCATTTATAGAAAACATAGGGCGGAATCCTGCTTGGGTGAGAGGTAGGATGTTTCTGCGAGTGAGGTAGCTATGGAGGCGTTTTACGAGAATACGTTTAAGTATATTGTTGAATGTTGCTGTTAGTTGAATCGGTCTGTAGGAAGAGAGTTCGTGGGGTGGTTTATGCGGTTTTGGGAACATAAGAGTTTTTGAGGTTTTCCAAGACATAGGAAAGTATCCAGTACGCAGGATGAAGGTGAAAATATTTGCAAGAAGGAGTAGCAAGGTAGAAGGACACTCTCGGATTTGGCGATATGTGATGTTATCTAACCCTGGTGCTGTATTTCGTTTATACCGTATGGTATCGCTGAGCTCTGTTACTGTTATGGGGGCGGTGATGGGTTGATTTTGGTTGAGTACATGTAGATGACTAGGTTGTAAAAAGGGGGTAGATGGGTTTATTCGATCAGCTATGTGTGGCCTGCCCTCAGAGGGTGGGGGTGTGAAGATTGTCTGGAGGTGATCGGCAAAAGCATTTGCTGTATCTGAATCTGTGGGAGGAGCAGAGTTCCCAATCAGTATGTGGTATGGAGTGTTGCTGGACTTGCCGCATAAAGCGTTGAATCTTTTCCAGTATCTTGTTGGATGACTGGTGGTCGCTAGGTTGTTGCAGGTTTTGACCCAGCATCGTAATTTGTATGCTTTAATGTAATTGTGCACTGTGTAATTGTGTAATTGTTCCTTTTCCGTTTTAGTGCAGAGTGTAGTTCATCGACAGTGATGGGTGAAGTAAGAGGATGATCTAGGGTAATAATATGCTCCGTGGATGGTTGTAAGGTAGGAATACAAGAGATATCGGTCCGTTCACAACGATTAGAAACAGCTGTAGGCGTAAAAACGGCCTGTAACTGAGCAGCAAATGTGTTTGCTTTGTCTGCGTCAGAGAAGAGAGGAGTACCGTCGGCTATTAGAGGATATGTGATTTTAGTGCTTTTGCCAACAAGCTGGTGAAACCGCTTCCAATATCGAGAAGGATGTGCTTCCTCGGATAAGTTGTTACAAGATTTTATCCAGTTGCGACGTTTATATGCAACAAGATAATTACGTACCGCTCTTTGCCATTGGTGATGTAGGCGTAAATATGCATCGTTCCCAGTTCTATAATACTCTCGAAGATGGCGGCGAGCTTGCTGTATGAGTGGAACATATGTCGGCGGTAATTTCGGTTTGTGCGGATGCACTTCTTCGGTTGGAATATGATGCTTAGCACTAGTTTGTATTGCCGTGGTGATAGTTGTAATACAAGAAGCTAGCTCGGTTTCATTAGTTGGAGGCGTTTCACTGGGAAGTCTGCGCTCAAGGTCTTGCCGGAAAAGAGGCCAATTTGCCTTATCATATCGTGGAACATAGCGAGGTGCAATTTCTTGGCGTGGTCGTAGTCCTCGAGTGAATGTTAGTTTCACTGGATGGTGATCGCTCCCGATTGAATCCAGAACTTCAAGATGGCAGTCAGAAAGGAGATTTAGCGATGTAACGACAACATCGGGTGTAGTCTGACTTATAGGTCTGGTGTGCGAAGGAAGAACATGGAGATGTAGTTGGAGATTGTCAGCTAAATACTGTTGAAACTCTGCTTTCTCACGATCACTTCGACTATGTATATTAATGTCCGCCATGATAATAATATTTCGATAATTATTGGCAATATGTTCGAAATAGGCCAGCGGGATAGGTTGTCGTGGTCGAATATAGATCGTACTAAAATTGATGATTATCGACGGAAAATATATGGAACAAAGGAGGTATTCCGGCAAAGTACTAAAAGCTTGTGGGTTGTACGAGCGAACTGGATACTTTGGAGGAAAGCCTATTGCAACTCCGCCTGATTACGGTATCATTCGTTCATTCGTTCATAGCTAGTCATAATGACTAGCACCCTTTTAGAGGGTTACGCCCTCTCTTAGGGAAGAGTATTACGGAAATGGACGATTTGAGGGATTTTGCGACGGTCTCCTAGAAGTTCTTTATTATAATAATTTTTTAGGGTCTTAAGGATCCTTCCGATCCTTAACATTGGTAGGAAAGTAACGAGGAATTGCAGTTAATTTATTATTGTACAGAACTGGAACAGCAGAAATATGATAGTAGGAATGGGTACCTAGTGGTAAGGCATATCGTATTTATACAGAGTGTGAATGATGAGCATGAAGAATGAGGCGAGGTGTGTCTTCACATCGCAACACTATAAGTGTTGGTCAGACAGACGAAGATATCTTCTCGCCTATGGGCTTATCGAGGTTTCGACGTAGATAATGGGGGCCCTGTTGGTAGCAGATGGATTCAGCGTGCAAATGATGGAAATATGAGTGGAAGATGATCATGAACTTGATAGTCTGTGAGGAGCTCCTGGTCTAATGCGTCAGGGGGTAGAGTGTAGCAGTACAGAGTATAGAGTAACGATAGCGGTGGGGGGTAATATCGAGATGGAGAAGGATGGAGAGCTAAGTGGTGCATAGTATTCAGAAGTAAAGGGTGTTGGGTTTTATAACGAGAGCATATGTATGTCAGGCGTAAAGTTTCAAGATGAAACTGAAGTGTAGGAAACTGAATCCGGTCGTACAAATCTGCTGTGGGACTAGGCAGTTTGACTCGATATGCAATGCGGAAAGCATGTCGTTCTAACACTAGTAACTTTTCATAAATTTTTCGGGTAGCCGCAATCCATGCAACGTGTCCGTAAGTCAGCACAGGCCGTAGAAAGGCCTTGTATGTGTTCAGAATTGTGTTTGGTTTTAGTCCCCAGGACGTTCCGGTGAGCCTTTTTAATAATTACGGTATTTTTTTTTTTAAGGTTAACCCGATCAAAGGGTTACGCCCTTTCTTCGGTAGGAGGAAAAACTAGGTATAGGGTTTTACTTTTATTGATAGTTGGGCATTGAGAGTTTGAGGAGCATTTATTTATTTTATTCTTTTGTGATCTTCATTTTTTTCTTCTTCTTTCTTCAAAATGGCTTTGGAGGCATCAATTTCCATAGGGAAGGCATCAGTATACGTAGGGTTATTTATTATTCACTATTGCATTTAGTAGGCCGGGCTATGGTTGTGAAATGAGAGATGAGGTGAAGTGCTGATAGACGCCACAACAAAACACAGGGATATGGTTAGTGTAGACAAATGAATGGTTATCTTCTACCCTGGGGCGTCACAGGGCTGATGATGACAGATGAAGCCCGCTGCTAACAACATTGATGAAAACACTAGTGCAGAGATGGATAAATGCATGGACTAAGGTGAGGTGGACGGTATATAGCAAAATCGGCCTTGTGGGGGTCATTATCGTCTAAAGTCGTATGGTAAAGAGTAAGAAGATGTTGAAGAGGTGTGGCTTGATGTTGAGGAGGGGTATCATGAATGATGTCCTGGTGAAAGGTGTCGAGGAAGAGCGGATTACCTTCGGCAATGACTTTTGTTATGTATTTTGTGCGGAGTGTTTCTAAGTGTTGTAAGATGGTGGGAAAGTTGATACGGCGATAGAGATCGGCAGTTGGTGCTGGTAGTCTTATGCGATAAGCAAGGCGGAGAGCATGACGTTCGGATATTGCAAGTCTAGTATATAGTGCGTCAGGGGCAGAGATCCAGCATATATGGCCATGTGTGAGAGCAGGTCGAAGGAAAACCTTATAAGTCTTAATAACAGTGTCAGTATGTAAGCCCCAAGTGGTGCCCACTAGCCGCCGGAGAAGGTTTAATCGATTTGTAGCCTGTGATCGGATTTTCTGTAAGTGAGGTTTCCAGCTAAGTTTGGAGTCAAAGATGATTCCGAGGTATGTTACTGTTGATGATGGGCGTATGAAAGTGCCATTGACGTGAATATGAAGAAGAGCAGGATTGCGATAAATTCGTGATCGGCAGCGAGGTGGAAGAAAAATGATAGCCTGCGTTTTGAGGGGATTTATGGTTAGGCGCCACTTGTCACACCAGGAAGTGAAGGCATCAATTGCTTGTTGGAGTGTTCGATTTATCTGTTGAACAGTGTTGGCTGTGGCGAAAAAAGCGGTATCGTCGGCATATTGATATAATGAGACATTTTGTGGTAGAGGGGGCATGTCTGCTACGTATAATACATAAAGAAGGGGTGAAAGAACAGAGCCTTGAGGAACACCACAGTGAAGAAAGATCGGATGTGAAAGTGATTAGTTGCAATTACGGTACTCCCAACGCTACTCCAGTACTTGCAATATATTTCTTTACCTGCGGTTGTTTCAGTTTCTCTGTTCTCTTAACAACATTTTCTGTCTATTCATTATTTGTTAACAAGGTTATTCATACAAAATATAAGCAGTTAGGGATGATGTAAGTAGAAT
The DNA here is from genome assembly GCF_964235325.1 of Thermobia domestica. Taxonomy (NCBI): domain Eukaryota; kingdom Metazoa; phylum Arthropoda; class Insecta; order Zygentoma; family Lepismatidae; genus Thermobia; species Thermobia domestica. The sequence goes on along the minus strand of NC_137461.1, from coordinate 53,521,801 downwards.
TGTGACAAGTTCAGTCAGTTTCTCAACGATTTTATAATAATGAAAGAGGTTCTATCTGCTGCCATCTATGAACAGGTTCTATACTAACTACATATTAAATGCTGCTTATACGTAAAGAACATTAATAGAGAGAATGTGATTTTATTTTGACTTTGAACTAAAAAGTAGGAGGCAAAAACAAGATTCCAACCCTATCTTCGATAAGTTTTTAAGATAACAGATAAGATAACTACTACACTTAGATATGTATAGAAAACAGTGCAATATTCCTGTAACAACATCAATTTGCGTCTTTGATGGAATTCCATGTACGTCACCGCGTCTGAAAGTACAAACTATATTTATGGAACAAAGAAAATCAAATTTTGAAATTGAAATATTATATACAGGGGTGCCAAAAAATCTAAAAACACTTCATACAGGACCAGTAGCGTAACTAGAATTTTTCTCAGGGGGGGCCAATGAAGGACCCAAGAAAATTTTGAGGGGGCCATCTCCAATGAATGAATTTTTTTCATATATATATAGTCGCAGAGATTATATCTATCTTGTTGGTTTCTAGGAATGCGTTTTTATGGACGCAAAGATCAACGAAATTCACCAAGTAATCAACTTTGGTTTTCTCTCGTCTTCATACAACTTAGTTGTGTTTGGGAGGATTTTGAGTTTACATTTAAATATTTCCAGATCACTTTCATAACACTGGGCCATTTACTCCACAATGTTGTAGTTTAGAAAGTTTTCACCTTTTGGATGTAGAGTGGTGATTGATCTAATGATTTTGCTACATGATCCAAAGCGCTTTCCGTCTCAGTGATTGCCTTATCGATAGTAGGCAGAAAAATACTGTATCTCTTAGTATATTATCTTTAGAAAATTCGTTTTCTGCCTCCAATGAAGGAAGAGATTAATCCAAAATGAATTTGTGATATTTCGAAGGGAATGTCTAATTCCTTTCAACGAGGAACCTCTATAGTCTATCTGTTTCCGGCTCTGGAATTTCAGGATCATTTTCTATGCAGATCCACAAATATTCTTGATAAATTTGTTTGAATGTTGTTCATTGAGAGTCATATTCTCCAGACCACATTTTCGACAGCGTTTGAACTAGTGAATCTACAAGAGTCAAACCTTCCGACATGTCTGTATCTACTTAAAATAAGGCGAAGCTCAAAGTTACAGCATGGCAGCAGTAATATTAAATTTTACCAGAAAACATTCCATCTCGTATAGATGACATTTATTTCCCAGATGGAATGATGGAAGTAAATAAATATCACAAGTTCCAGATTTGGTTTAATGCCACATAATAATATAAATAGTTGTTTGGTAGATAAACTGTATTATTAATAATAATAATAAAATAAAATGTGATCTACGAGTACAAAAGTGCTTACGAGACAAACGTCACACAGAAACAGGAACTGAACTCTAACAGGGCCGTTCCACCCCACTTTAAATTACAAGCCTTGCTCTTGAAGCTTAAGTTTCACTCTAAAGTAAACTGCCAATAATTATCATGTATTCCTAATATTTCTGAAAAATGTCAAAATTTCACGCTCTAAAAATGGTAGCCTAATCAGTGACGAAACTAGACATTTGGTGCCCAGGGCAAATTTTGCGATTAGTACCCCTTTCATCTACATCCACACCAATAAACACACATATTAGTTTGCTGGCGCCCGGGCAACTGCCCCGGTTCCAGGATCTTGTTTTGATCTGGCCGTAGTTCAATTACTTTTGGTTACTTTTACCCTTGAGCTCTAAAACTGAGTAATGAATGTGCCTTTACGTTATTAAAATGATGAAGTGAGCACTCTTTGAAGCAAAAAGAGGAAATGTGTTTTTCTTTCCCTAATATCAAACAGTGTTAGAACAGATTTAAATCGGGACTCCTTACAGCAAAAGAAATATACATGGTCCTTTTCTTTCTTTCGTTTGTTTACCTTCACAATTTTTTAGAATTTGACGTGAATTCAAATACACAAACACTTCACACCCTCACCGAATGGCCAAAGCTCAGCGGTAGAACATCAGTTTAAGATTCGGAAGATGGTGTGATTGATCCCTCGTTTATACATATTTCGACTGAGGAAATTACCAAGATTCTTCCTCGGTGGCCTTATTGACTAATTTCCCTTATTTCTATCCTCTGAGTCTCGGATGTTTCAAAGCCTTAAAATAAATTCAAAGTAGATGAAATAACGCTACTATCCTGTAGTCGATGCTAAATTAATATTGTAAGTTTTGAGATTAGATTTGAAGGAGGGACATTAATTAGTATATCCTGTTGAAAATCCATGTCACCACTGATTTACTGTTCTGCATAATTCCTACAATGTAATTTTCTCAGAAATGCTTAATGCTTAATTTTCTCAGAAATGCATATTTTGACTCAGAATTAATATAAATCTGTGATAAAAATTTGTATTCACTGACTGAACTTACTGAACGGAATATCTGTAGACCAGTCCCACAAACATCAGATAACAGGATAATACAACCTGATCATGGGAATAACTACACTTTTACACAAAACAGCATTACTGCCGCGACCAAGTTGTATCATCTCGGTATCTCACCTGATAGTTAGTAATCAGATTTTAGCACTGGCTATGTGATAAATTTCGGAATTTCTTTAGTAGTAGCAGTTTTGGGATTAAGCTACAGTTAAAATAGTTTAAAAGAAAATACTTCTGAAAGATTTATTTATAAAGAATCACTGGTTTTTGTTAAATTCATTTTCCCAGGCTTTAGTTAGTAGAATAGGTCCACCAAGCGCTGACTCCGTTTTCCTTGGAGATCGCTAGTATCACTTATTAACATCGCAGCAGAAGGTTTCTACTTAGTTGTCACGGCCAAGAGCGTTAGGAAATTAGACTATTAGAGACAAGACTAGAAGGTAGACGAGAAGGAGAACCAGTACCAGTAGCAAATAGTAGGTCATGGTAGTATTCAGTATCTTAATTTTCTCGAACTATTGGGATAGGAACAGCAGAGAGAATGACAGAAATAATAAAAACTTCTGCTCTCTTCTTTTACTGTATATTAAACAAGACCTCTCGATATTATTTGATGATAATAATAATAATACCAAATTATTTAATGAATGCTATGCATTTGTTCTATGTCGCCATAATCGATGGAAATTAATTACTTAGTGTACGAAGACCTCTTAGTAGTATTGGCTGCACTATAGGACACTTTTTGGCCCCTGGGTCCCTGCCTCAGGACCCATGGTCCCTGGCCGGGGTCAATGACCTAGGGGTACATAGGACCACCCCCTCTAAATTTTGGCAGGGGTACCATGGCCCACCCCCTAAATTTTGGCAGGGGTACATAGGACCACCCCCCTTAAATTTTGGAAATTGCCAAATGTAAAAATTTGGTATGGTAGCCTAGGACCATAGTATGTACCTCTATCCGTATTGGGTGTCTATGTCGTTCCCTTTCATGGGTAAAAAATTGCCAAAAAGTCAAATTTCGGGGGTTTTTGACCTAATTTATCTCCTTTGATGAGGTGTTATTACCCTATATGGTTATATGGGCGTATACAGGGGTCCATTCCCTTTCATAAGACATGAGTATATTAATGCACCCCTTGAAAAATTTGGGAGGGGTACCTTGGCCCACCCCTTAAATTTTGGAAATTGACCAATTTAAACATTTGGTATTATAGTACAGGACCCTAATATGTATTATGATAAATTTGGGTGGTCCACCTCGTTCCCTTCTAGGGGTACAAAATTGCCAAAATATAAACGTAAGCAAGACGTAGTACCACGTGTTTGGTATTTTGGCCCAATTTATTTTCTTGGATGAAGTCCTATTACCTTATATGGTTATGTATAGGGGTCTATTCCCTATCATAAGACATAGGTACATTTGTGCACCCCTTTAAAAATTTGGGAGGGGTACCTTGGCCCACCCCTTAAATTTTGGAAATTGATCATTTTATATATTTGGTATTATAGTACTGGACCCTAACATGTATTATGATAAATTTGGGTGGTCCACCTCGTTTCCTTCTAGGGGTACAAAATTGCCAAAATATAAACGTAAGCATTACGTTGTACCACGTGTTTGGTTTTTGACCTAATTTATTCCTTTGGATGAGGTCCTATTACCTTATATGGTAATGTATAGGTGTTCATTCCCTATCATAAGACATAGGTACATTGATGCACCCCGGGAGGGGGTTCGGTATCATAGTACATGACTCAACATGTATCATGATAAATTTGGGTGGTCCACATCGTTCTCTTTTAGGGGTACAAAATTGCTAAAATATAAACATAAGCAATATGTTGTACCATGTGTTTGGTTTTTAGCCCAATTTTTCCCCTTTGATGAGGTTTTATTACCTTATATGGTTATATGGTCATGTATATAGGTTCATTTCCTATCATAAGATATGGGTACATTGATGCATCCTTTAAAAATTTGGGAGGGGTATCTTGGCTCATCCACTCGGTTTTAGAAATTGTTTAATATAAGCATTTGGTATCATAGTACAGGTCTCCAATATGTACCACTATAAATTTGGATGGTCCACATCGTTCCCTTTTCATAGGTAAAGAACTACCAAAAATCAAATTTCGGAGGTTACTGACCCCTATTTAGCATGTTATATGGATATGTACAGAGGTTTATTACCTTTATATGTTTATGTTTCCTTTTAAATTTGGGAATTATCAAATAACAAAATTCGGTAAACGTTTTCTAGAACCCATTGTAGATGTTGATGTTCCTCTTATGGCCAAATATTCAAAATTTAAATGTTATTGACCGGCTTTATTATTGAATAAGTACAGGATTTATTACTTTTTTCATAAGACACAGGTGTATTTGTGTACCAATCTTAAATTTTGGAAGAGGTACATTTCTTATTGTCATATCAATAATTGGTAATTGTTCTTAAAATTGGATAGTATCTCATTCATTGGGTAAATCATTATGATCACGTGATCGGTTATTGACCTATGATGGGATTAGGAATCCAGGACATTGGTACATTGAAACTTTGTAGGATAATTTGATAATGCGTCATTGGTTTTGATTATTCCCGCCAATATAAACGTAAGCAAGACGTTGTACCACGTGATTGTCCTTGATGAGGTAGTGTACAGGGATTCATTTCCTTTGTTGTGGTACTTCTTAAGTTTGAGTACACACACACTTCTAGAAAACAGTTGGTTCTACTCAGGTAAACAATTGACGGACATTATTGACCTTATTGAACATATAATGATATGATTAACTCTAAGACTTAGGTATATCAAGAGAAGTATTCTTTAAATTTGGGAATGGTGATAAACAGAATTTTAACATAAGGTGCGAAATTTGAAACAATACATTGAACTTTAGTCACAGCTCATAGTCTAAGATCATTGGTGGTGATTGATTTGACCTTGAGCTTTAGAAATCTGATAGCTTACCTTATTGAATCTTATGACTCATAGACGAAAGGCAATACATGCTACAACAGTTTAAAATTTAATCATAAGGTGATGTAATCTGACACTAGCAAAGTTATTGTTAATGCAATTTGATTGGATGATCACTATCTTTCCTGCAATCTGGTTGGTTGATCACTATCTTTCGTGCAATCTGATAGGTTGATGAGTTTTAAATCTTTTTCTGCATTCAGTTTTGTTTTAACATTTAAAATGTTTTTGATTTTTTTTTGTTTGAAACTTTGGTTTGACATTTTTTCGTTTCCAAATTTTTTGTTTAAAATTTTTTGTTTGAAAATTTTCAAAATTTTGTTTGAGATTTTTTCGTTTGAAATTTTTGTTTGAAAATTTTTTCGTTTGAAATTTTTTGTTTGAAAATTTTTCGTTTCAAAATTTTGTTTAAAATTTTTTGTTTGAAATTTTTCGTTTCCAAATTTTTTGTTTGAAATTTTTTGTTTCAAAATTTTTTTGAAATTTTTTTCGCTTCAAAATTTTGTTTGAATTTTTTTTCGTTTGAAATTTTTTGTTTGAATTTTTTTCGTTTCAAAATTTTGTTTCAAAGATTTTTGTTCTAAATTTTTGTTTCAAAGTTTGGTTTGACATTTTTAAAAGTTTGTGCACTTATTAGTAAAGAACTGGAACTGTTTAGAACAAAAACCTTTGACAACATTGTGGTGCAATAGTACACGTCAGAACATGATAATGCAACGTCATCAGTTTTTCATCATATATAAGTATCGTTCGAGTTAGTATTCATGATAATATCATCATGGCTACTTGTCTGCAGTTTCTAAACACGCGTGATGTGATGAAATCATTTACCAAGATTACTGATTTACAACAGAATGTACCTTATAGAATCTTAGCTAGCCAAATGATCCCTACAAAGTTTGGATTAAGAATCGTAGTGAAGCTTGAAAATGATAAGAATATAATTTTACCAGCAAGATATTTACCCATGGAAGCATCAAAACAAGAAGAACTGCTGCGTTTCTTAAATACTGGATCTGTATCTTTATGTTACAAAGGATTCTTGGGTCGCAGTCATCAACTTGAATTTAGTACACAGCCAGATTCGTCAGCAATTGTGATGAAATCATGAATTCAAACGTCAGCACATTTCTTTCCAATGACGTCAGCCGTAGTTGTATGAATTTGGTTGGTCGGCATGACGTCAGCAACTGTGATGAAATCATGAATTCAAACGTCAGCACATTCCTTTCCAATCACGTCAGCAATAACTATAAACCAGCAAATACAGTGTCATCCCACGAAATCATTTGAGCAAGTGCTTTTCAGGAGGAAAGATGTGTACTTCTAACGATAAAGAGTTCATCTTCGCAAGCTACTATCCAATAAATATATTTCAAACAAAACATGTGATGATTGGTATCAGTGCTAGAACATTTGAACCTGTGATTCGATTGGGCAAAGCAGAACAATTTGGTGTACAACTGACCTGTGAAGAATGGCAAATATTATGTTCACGAATCGACCAAATGAACGATTATTTTCATGATGAGCTAAATGTGACCATAGTCAAATCATTAGGCTCAAATCATGAAGTGGTGCTGCGTACAGTCCTCGAAGAGAAGATGGTGCTGTTACGTAAAAAGAGTACATTCCATGTCCCTCGCAACATGGTGTATCTAACACAAACGGAATGGAACAAATTTATCAGCGTATTTCAGTGTGTGGAACATGCAGTGGAAGTGTGCAACAAAACAAGTATATTCCTGAAAAAGTACTATTTTGAAAAATGTGTTATGCATATTGTACAACATGTATCTAGATATTGTGATGGTTGTCAACATCGTTCGTGGGTGCATACCTGTATTGATAAACAGTTTATTTGTGATCAAATGGACATTGAGTTTCCACCAATTGATATTGCATTAGACCTTAAAAGACTTCAATTGGAATTAAAATTATATGCTAAAGACAAACTAGTGCAAGAAGTTCAAAATACATTGTATCGACAATATCCAGAACCACTATCTGGTATGGATGTATGTGGAGTGTAATAAAATGATCCATTTCAATGAATTGTGTTTTTTCATTTCAAGTACAACCCCAGGTTCTGACGTGTACTATTGCACCACAATGTTGTCAAAGGTTTTTGTTCTAAACAGTTCCAGTTCTTTACTAATAAGTGCACAAACTTTTAGAAATGTCAAACCAAACTTTGAAACAAAAATTTAGAACAAAAATCTTTGAAACAAAATTTTGAAACGAAAAAAATTCAAACAAAAAATTTCAAACGAAAAAAATTCAAACAAAATTTTGAAGCGAAAAAAATTTCAAAAAAAAATTTGAAACAAAAAATTTCAAACAAAAAATTTGGAAACGAAAAATTTCAAACAAAAAATTTTAAACAAAATTTTGAAACGAAAAATTTTCAAACAAAAAATTTCAAACGAAAAAATTTTCAAAAAAATTTCAAACGAAAAAATCTCAAACAAAATTTTGAAAATTTTCAAACAAAAAATTTTAAACAAAAAATTTGGAAACGAAAAAATGTCAAAACAAAGTTTCAAACAAAAAAATTCAAAAACTTTTTAAATGTTAAAACAAAACTGAATGCAGAAAAAGATTTAAAACTCATCAACCTATCAGATTGCACGAAAGATAGTGATCAACCAATCAGATTGCAGGAAAGATAGTGATCATCCAATCAAATTGCATTAACAATAACTTTGCTAGTGTCAGATTACATCACCTTATGATGAAATTTTAAACTGTTGTAGCATGTATTGCCTTTCGTCTATGAGTCATAAGATTCAATAAGGTTAGCTATCAGATTTCTAAAGCTCAAGGTCAAATCAATCACCACCAATGATCTTAGACTATGAGCTGTGACTAAAGTTCAATGTATTGTTTCAAATTTCGCACCTTATGTTAAAATTCTGTTTATCACCATTCCCAAATTTAAAGAATACTTCTCTTGATATACCTAAGTCTTAGAGTTAATCATATCATTATATGTTCAATAAGGTCAATAATGTCCGTCAATTGTTTACCTGAGTAGAACCAACTGTTTTCTAGAAGTGTGTGTGTACTCAAACTTAAGAAGTACCACAACAAAGGAAATGAATCCCTGTACACTACCTCATCAAGGACAATCACGTGGTACAACGTCTTGCTTACGTTTATATTTGGCGGGAATAATCAAAACCAATGACGCATTATCAAATTATCCTACAAAATTTCAATCTACCAGTGTCCTGGACTCCTAATCCCATCATAGGTCAATAACCGATCACGTGATCATAATGATTTACCCAATGAATGAGATACTATCCAATTTTAAGAACAATTACCAATTATTGATATGACAATAAGAAATGTACCCCTTCCAAAATTTAAGATTGGTACACAAATACACCTGTGTCTTATGAAAAAAGTAATAAATCCTGTACTTATTCAATAATAAAGCCGGTCAATAACATTTAAATTTTGAATATTTGGCCATAAGAGGAACATCAACATCTACAATGGGTTCTAGAAAACGTTTACCGAATTTTGTTATTTGATAATTCCCAAATTTAAAAGGAAACATAAACATATAAAGGTAATAAACCTCTGTACATATCCATATAACATGCTAAATAGGGGTCAATAACCTCCGAAATTTGATTTTTGGTAGTTCTTTACCTATGAAAAGGGAACGATGTGGACCATCCAAATTTATAGTGGTACATATTGGAGACCTGTACTATGATACCAAATGCTTATATTAAACAATTTCTAAAACCGAGTGGATGAGCCAAGATACCCCTCCCAAATTTTTAAAGGATGCATCAATGTACCCATATCTTATGATAGGAAATGAACCTATATACATGACCATATAACCATATAAGGTAATAAAACCTCATCAAAGGGGAAAAATTGGGCCAAAAACCAAACACATGGTACAACATATTGCTTATGTTTATATTTTAGCAATTTTGTACCCCTAAAAGAGAACGATGTGGACCACCCAAATTTATCATGATACATGTTGAGTCATGTACTATGATACCGAACCCTCTCCCGGGGTGCATCAATGTACCTATGTCTTATGATAGGGAATGAACACCTATACATTACCATATAAGGTAATAGGACCTCATCCAAAGGAATAAATTAGGTCAAAAACCAAACACGTGGTACAACGTAATGCTTACGTTTATATTTTGGCAATTTTGTACCCCTAGAAGGAAACGAGGTGGACCACCCAAATTTATCATAATACATGTTAGGGTCCAGTACTATAATACCAAATATATAAAATGATCAATTTCCAAAATTTAAGGGGTGGGCCAAGGTACCCCTCCCAAATTTTTAAAGGGGTGCACAAATGTACCTATGTCTTATGATAGGGAATAGACCCCTATACATAACCATATAAGGTAATAGGACTTCATCCAAGAAAATAAATTGGGCCAAAATACCAAACACGTGGTACTACGTCTTGCTTACGTTTATATTTTGGCAATTTTGTACCCCTAGAAGGGAACGAGGTGGACCACCCAAATTTATCATAATACATATTAGGGTCCTGTACTATAATACCAAATGTTTAAATTGGTCAATTTGCAAAATTTAAGGGGTGGGCCAAGGTACCCCTTCCAAATTTTTCAAGGGGTGCATTAATATACTCATGTCTTATGAAAGGGAATGGACCCCTGTATACGCCCATATAACCATATAGGGTAATAACACCTCATCAAAGGGGATAAATTAGGTCAAAAACCCCCGAAATTTGACTTTTTGGCAATTTTTTACCCATGAAAGGGAACGACATAGACACCCAATACGGATAGAGGTACATACTATGGTCCTAGGCTACCATACCAAATTTTTACATTTGGCAATTTCCAAAATTTAAGGGGGGTGGTCCTATGTACCCCTGCCAAAATTTAGGGGGTGGGCCATGGTACCCCTGCCAAAAAATTTAGAGGGGGTGGTCCTATGTACCCCTAGGTCATTGACCCCGGCCAGGGACCATGGGTCCTGAGGCAGGGACCCAGGGGCCAAAAAGTGTCCTATAGTACAGCCAATACTACTCTCTTTCGTCCAACACAAGTGTAATGTTTCACTGCAGTACATGCTATTTGTAAGTAAGCATCTCTTATTTTAGTATGACTTTCAACATTGAAGCAAATCAGAATGCAGACCGATTTTTCTTTTCTTTTCTTTTCTTTTCTTTTCTTTTCTTTTCTTTTATTTCTTTTTTTGTTTGTTCTTTGTCGAAAACAAAGAAGACAACCAGATAAGGGACAGAGGTTAAAAGGAACGTTCAGATGCTGAGGTCAATGCGTACACCTTACAGATTTCGATAAATTAGATCTTGCTGTACTACAAACAGAAACAAGCCTGAAGATTTTTGCTCGGAATGCAGACGATTGCAACATATGATATTCTGCGAAAGGCGTGTTGTCGAGATATATTTCGGTAGTAATTTAACTTGCGGCCACTATTAACTCACGGTTTGTCGACCTATAGCAGTATCACTCTGTGTGGGGGGGCCGCTAGGGGGCCAAGATTTTGAGCAAAGGGGCCTGGCCCCCCAGGCCCACTCTTGGCTCCGCCTCTATACAGGACACGTAAGTTTGACCCTCCACTGTACAACACGTGTTGCGGTTTCCGATCGTTTTTTGTTTTCAAAGTGTCATGTAGACCTTCCTCTTCCGTCAGCAGTAACCTGTTCACCTGTGAGTGTCGTGGTATGGTAAAATGGGCAACCTGACAGACTTCCAAAGAGGCATGATCGTTGGTGCCCGTCTGGTTGGAGCTTCAGTGGCAACAGTCATGGAATGATGAATGCTAAGGCGTATGAGGCCATTTTGGGCTATTAGGTTCTACCCATTGCCCAAATATTGTTCCCTGATGGTGATGCCATCTACCAAGGTGACTTGGCACCCTGTCACGCTGCAGAAACGAGAAATCATGGTTTGAGGAGCATGACCAGGAGCCTATACCTCCCCTGGGTCCCACAATCACCAGATCTGAACATCATTGAGACATTGTGGTCTGAGTTAGAAAGGCGTGTTAGGTCTCATTACCCTCCACTGGAGCATGTTTTCGGAAAACATTGGTACAAAATTTTACACACCATGATTCAGGAGCTGTGTACGTCCATTCCACGTCGGATCCAAGCTCTTGTGGACGCAAAAGGAGGCCCCACACCATACTAGGTATGATCTTCACGCTTTTGCAAACGTTTTAGATTTTTTGCCTAACTTCTGTATATATATATATATATATATATATATATATACATATATATATATATATATATATATATATATATATATATATATATATAAAGAGAGAGAGAGAGAGAGACACGTAATGTATCCTGAAGCTGCTTTAGTAGCGTACCTTGGATTATATATAGGGTGTGCAGTAAGATGGCAACTAATTTTGAATGATTCTTTGAAGTTAAAATACTTTATATAGCTATATCTAAAATATAAAGTATCATCCTCCGCAAAAAGAAAAAAGAAAAAGTACGCATATACTGTACCTTCCGCATTTACATTAATATTTTCGGGTCGTCATCCCGTTTAAAGAGTAAAGACCTTTCTTCGGGTTAGAGGTTTAAGGATTATCAGAAGAGGATGGTTTATTTGTTGTGGGGTTTGGGTTGTTGGAATGCAAAGGTGTGCTGCATCTTTAATAGATTCAGTAAGAACAGCGATTGTGTTATCAAGATCACACTGTGTAGTAGGTATGAGTAGTAATTTAATAGCATTGTCCAAATCGGAGCGATATTGTTCCCAAGTAGCTCGCTTGTAGCAGAATACTTTCTGAGCAGGTAATTAGGTTGACAGCGAGGAAAGCAGGAACTGCAAGTTCGATACATACATGATCCATACCTATAGAATCAAACACATCGATATGTTTACTCTGAGAGGGAGATATTGATGTGATGACAACATCAGGAGTAGTATTGCTTACGGGGTATGTAGGCTTCGTGAAAACATGGAACTCGGCAACTGTTTCAGTTGTTAAGAATGTCAACAAAATTAGTTTTATCTCGCTGTGACCGGCTATGAATGTTTACATCCGCTATGATCATGTAATGTTTAAAGGTATAATCAATATAGCGAAAGAAGTCATAGTTGATTGCTTTGCCAGGTCGAAAATATATGGTGGCAAAAGTGACAGTACGGCCTCGAAAATAAATAGTAGTGACATTAAGCTCAGGAAGGTGGTGTGTGAGCTGAAGTGGAACAGTAACTGCTCGATAAGGAAAGCGTTGGCTAACATCTATAGCTGTATCTCCGTAAACTCTTGGAATCATGTCGGAGTAGATGATATTTCGAAAGGTAGCAAGAAAGATGTGGTGCGAAGTAAGATTCGTTAAGTTCAAACGCTGCTATATTTTCTTCTTGGAGAAGTTGTGTAAAGATCACGTGGTGGGTTAAGACTGATCGAATGTTAAGAAAAAGTCAGTTATAAACCCTAATGATACGTAGTATACAAATGTATGTAGAAGTGCCTATATTAAACGTAGACATTAATTCGTTGAATTTGAAAGTGAACTGTAGGTCCGGATTAGGTAGCATGAAATTGTAAGTTAAACAGCAATTTGGCTGCATACATTATCTGATTCAAGATATGGTTACGATCAGAAGGATGAATATTTAGTAAAGAAACAGTAAGGAAGCGTAGTGGGCTTTCAACAGTTATGGGATGGCGTAGCGAATTTGCTGGCGGTGTTGGAGTGTCAACAGAATGTATCAGTACAACAAGTTCTGGCTTAGCTGGATAGGGTTTAGGCTTACCTTTGCAATTGTAATTTTAAGTAAGGTGCCTTTCAGAAGATCGGTCACAATGTGGTGGTTCCTTAAGATTAAGGCAGCTTTTTGTAGGATATTCCAGTGAACAGTAGCCATATTTGATGGTATTCGGACACTCAGATGTCGGGTGGGAATTGTATTATTGACATTTCTCGCATCTAACCGGCAGAGGTGCTGGTGTGCGAGATGGTTGCACTTTATAACGACGCCGGTATATATGTGCACCGTGTAGAAGAAGTTGGTCGATCAACTGTTGTTGATCAGTAAGAACTCGAACTAAGTATGTTTGGCTCTGGTTGTTCTTAATACGTATGCACCGCTTGACTGTAGTCCTTCTTGATGTAATTCAGAGTAGATTTCCTCATCGGTGAAGTCGGGGTCTCCGCCACGAATGACAACTGATAACATTGAGGACTCCGTGGTGGAGGTGGTGTTTTCCGTCCGCTAGAGCTCAAAGTTGAAATTTTTGCTTTCAACCCAAAAATTTCGAAAGTAGCTTGGTTGCGGACGTGAGTGGCGAAGTTGGAATTCGTCGACTTTAGGATTATGCCCGACGCGTCTTGATGATTTCTCGTATTTCTGGACGAGTACTTTACTAGTTGCTGAAAGACAGCGCACATTGTGTCGTATTTTGGATCATAATCAGTTAACAAGAAGTTATAAATTGTTTCTTAATGGAACAATAGTTGATTTTCACCAGAAGTGGATGTCCAATTCATATTAGTGCTGATATTATTAGCAGCAGTAGGATCTGCGATTAGTGTAAGGCGTTGTTTCTTAGGATCTAATGTTTGCTCGCCATCAGAAAGAGATCTCGAGCGACTTCATTGTCCGTTAGTTACACATGTTCCATAAGTTGTAGGAACAATAGTGGTAGCTTGTACCAGACCTGTAGTCCCGGTAACAATACGCGTTGCGTTTCTTGCCGACCATGTGGGCTGATACTAAATGGAGATGGTTGAACAAGATTCTATTGTCCGGGAGCATTGCCTGCGTCGGCGATAAGGTTGAAGAATACTAAGGCTGAAGCCCAAACGAATACGATAGAGGATGAAAAGATGAAGTTCAAAGAACAAAGAAACCTTCGAAAGCGATAACTTCCGTCAATCCTCTAAGTGTAGTATTTGTGTTATGATCACAGGTACGTAATGCAACACCTGATCCTCACCGACACAATAACAGACACAAGAGAGACAAGGTTTCTTGGTAAGGTGGTAAAACGACTCCAATGCTACTCCAGTACTTGCTCACTAACGTTTCACCTATGACGGTTTTAATTTCGTGTGTTTCATATACAACAATTAGAGTACAATTGTAATTTAATTACAAAGTTTAATATAGAAAACAATCGTGGAGTGCAATGTACGCACTAGAACGGATTCAATCAGTTACTCAACCGTGTTATAATAAAGAAAATATTGCTACGTTCTGCAACCTATGAACAATTTGAACACTACCTTCGCATCGAATGCTAAGTTAATAGTTAATGAGTATTAATACAGAAAAATATAATTATTCTTATTTCATTTCTACATTTAAATAGTAGCATGCAACTTTGAGGTTACCGTATTTTAACCCTCTTTTCAATATGCTTTTAATAGAAATAAGTGCCAATGCATTGCGGTATGTATAGGAAAAAAATACAAACTTCCTAAAACGATAGGCTATCAATTTAAGTGTTTCATGAAATCCCTTGTACCTCACTCTATCTGAAACCATAATCTGTATATATTCAGCAAAGGAAACTTAATTTTTGCACAAGACGGCTGGTGGAAAAGGTTCTGCATACTAATGTTCTGCCAGAGACGCAGTCGTTTTCTCTGCGTCTTAACTTCTCAACGGGATCAGCACTAATTCATGGAGCCTCACACTAATTAGCACTAAAATACTCCGCTATTCCTGACACGAAAATTTTTCGATTCAGAGAAAGTGATTCCGTCAGCGTGAAATTGGCTTAGACATTTGATGGCTCCAACTTCTCAACAAGACCAGTACTAATTCTAAAAATCTGGCACTAATTAACACTAATTACTGGCATGAAAAGTGTTGTATTCTGAGACAGTGGTTGGCCCAACTTTACACACGTCGTAACGTATTGATAGTGATATAAAACAAGTTAAGTGGGCCATTTTATAATAGTGAAATAACTATAGTTCTCACTTTTCTGTTTGGGGGCCACGGTGACTCAGTGGTAGAGCGTTCACCTCTGGTGCTTGGGTTCCGGGTTCGATCCCAGCCTCCGCCAAGTGAACTTTGTGGTGGACAAACACCGTGTTCGTGGGTTTCCTCGGAGTTCTCCAGTTTCCTCCCACTTTCTTCATTTCACCATTTCATTTATTACTCATCATCACCGTCTCCTTTAGCCTAATCGGCATAAGCCTGGGACGTAAAACTCAAAGATTTCATTTCATTTTTCCCTTTTCTGTTGGAACTTTATCGCATTCCAAACGGAAGAAGCCTATACTTTACCAAGTTATACTTTTGTTATTCTGCTCTCCGCATATATTGTTTGTAAATGCTCCAAGTATAAGGTGGGACACAAATAAATATTTGATAATTATATTATGAAAAACAGTTAGGAATGTTGTAGATTAACTTAATGGGCAATCAATTTCAAGTATCATATTTAGTGTTCCACACCTACTTCGGATGCTGTGGAGTGGTAAAAACCTCATTCTTGCATTTCTGCAAATATACTACATAAATTAATAAACAATAAATAAATCCTAACTCCCTATACTATTATGTAGGCCTATAGCTTTACCTATTCTCTCCTAATAGAGGCCGGCACAAGCCGGAATTTTTAGCCCTGACCGGCTCCGCCCGTGAACTTAAATTGAGGCTCGACCCGAGTCCGAAATATGTTTTTGCATTTATGCCTGAGCCCGACTCGAGCTCTTGTGATAATCAAATGATCACGAAATAACCCGAATTACAGAAACTTAATTAAATTAGTATTATATTCTTATTTATAGCCATTAGAAGTTTAATTTTCGGTTGTGCTTCGAAAGTTCTCCAGAAAGAACGGTCCAATGAATATTGTTGCACAGTATATTTACAAAGTAATGCCCAGAAAGGCCAGAGAAACATGGCTGTATATTTAAAAATGTACGGTCTGACCCGAAGTGATATTGCTTTGTATTTCCGAGTTCTGTTCGCGGGCTCGGCACCAGCCCGTGCAGATCTCTACCTCGTGAATAGCTATCAATTAGAACAAAAAGAGAAACAGAATTTCCATTATTTTTTTTCAATTGCTATTATGACATATTAAGCTATCTCCTTGTGATACAGTGAAGATGTATCATGTTACTTTAAGGACGAGTATATTGTCTAAGATGGAACTTTTGAGAATGAAATGAGAAAGGTGAACCAGAGGTATTTATCTGCTAAAAGTAGTTGCGAACAAATTTATAATTGTTCTTCCCCCTCCCGAAAAAAAAGGACAGAGGAGTTGAGTGTGAGAAAACAAAGACAGTTTCATACCGTTGTGGGGGGCGCGGTGGCTCAGTGGTAAAGCGTTCACCTCTGGTGCTTGGGGTCCCGGGTTCGATCCCAGCCCCCGCCAAGTGAACTTTGTGGTGGACAAACACCGTGCTCGTGGGTTTTCTCGGGGTTCTCCCGTTTCCTCCCACTTTCTTCATTCCACCATTTCACTCATCTCTCATCATCACCGTCTCCTTTAGCCTAACCGGCATAACCGTGGGACGTAAAACTTAAAGATTTCATTTCATTTTCATCCACCGTTGTATGCGGGCCTTGGGTCAGCAGAGGGGGGAATTCCGAGACATGTAAAAATAATCGAAAATGACCGATATTAATGTCAAATCCATAGTTTTCGGGATAGCTGAGCTCAATGGTGAAACTCAAGACCGCGTTTACTTTCATATTTAGCCCCCATCAGCTAAGAAAGGGGGCATTATAAAAGGGATCACGAGACATGTAAAAATAATCCACAATGGCCGATGTCAAATCCGTAGTTTTCGCGGTGGCTGAGATCAATGATGATACTTTCATTAGCGATGATTTTCAAATTTAGCCACCATTGTATGCGGGCGGGGAGTCACCGGGGGTGGGAAATTGCGAGACATGTAAAAATGATGGAAAGTGACCGATATTAGTGTCAAATCCATAGTTTTCGCTGTCGCTGAGATGAATGGTGATACTTTCACAGGCGTTGACTTCCAAATACAGCCCCAATCGGCTGTGGGCCAGAGGCATTGTTTTTTTTTTTTTTTTTTTCAAAATTGGAACCAGAGGATTATAGGGACTTTTACCGACATATGTAAAAAGTAGTAGAAAATGGCAGATGTTAGTATCACATTCATAGTTTTCGCGGTATTGGTTGGGGGTTGGTGGGGGCCAGAGGAGATTTTTTCACAATATGAACCAAGGGGGTCTGAGGGGTGGTTCGCCGGGACATGTCGAAGTAGTAGAATTTGTTTCGAATCCATATTTATGGGAGTTACTCAGACGTATAGTGACACCCCCGATAGTGTATACGTTCAAATTCAGCCCCCATCAGCCTTCCCAATGAAAACACATGTACGGAAACGGTTGTTGGATATATATTCACACAAAATATATCCAATTTTAGAAATGTTTTTTGATTGTTCTCCCTTTGTTCAGTTCGTTTACATTGATATTTTATCTGATCCATGCGAAGAACGGGCATAACAGCTAGTACGAAATGGTAAAGTGTTTGTTATGGAACAAATTACAATGAATTCAATTATATAGATAATAATTATAATTAATAATTATTTCCTTGTTGAATTATAGATACTTTTCAGTGGAAAACTGAATAAAATTTAAAAGTCCAAAATCAACGTAAAGTAGACCAACGTAAAGGAAAAATGTATAAAATTTTCCATATAATTAAGCTTACAAACTTAAATGGAAATTCAGCTTAATTACATGGAAATTTTTTGCGTCGTTTTGTGCGCCTATTTCCTCGTTTTCTGCGTCACCGGAAATGGGTCAATGTTATCCTACAAATATGGCGGAACAATTTAATGCTGTTCCGTCAGGAACGATTTCGAGGTCGTTTCCTTCACATCATCTTGTGCGTGTTTTCTACCGTTTTGTAAGCCTATTTCCACGTTTTGTGAATCAATGATAGTGGATCAAAATGGGCATTCAAAGTGGGAAGAAAAATGATCCACTCTCCCACCAGTATCGAATTTCATGGTCGCTTTTTCGCATTGTTTAGTGCATGTTTTTACCGTTTCTGCGCATATTTTCACGTTTCGTAGGCCAACAAAAGTGGGTCAATGCGGGAGACCCGGGTTCGATTCCCGGCGGGAGCTCATGTGGTTCGGATTCCACGTTAATCAGTAGGTCCACGTCTCATATAGCCTCGCTGCTGAACGGGACGTAAAACTCAAAATCAATCAATCAATCAAAAGTGGGTCAAAGACGACCTACCAATATGGCAGAAAAAGACATATCCATTCCACTTTAAAGGTCCATTTTGACCCTCTCCCACTGATGCACAAAGCGACACAAATCATGCATTAAAAATGTGAAGAAAACGACCTCGACATTCGATGGTGACGGAACAGCATTATGTTATTCCGCTATACTTGTAGGCCCTTTTGACCCATCTTTGTTGTCTCACTAAAGTGGAAATATGAGCACAAAACAGTACAAAGTAGGCACTATACGATGCGAAAGAAACGACCTCCAAATTCGATAGTGGCGGAACAATGGCTCTATTTCCTCACACATTGATGGACCATTTTGACGCATTTCTGGTGATGCTCAAAACGTGAAAGTAGGCGAACAGAACGGTACAAAATACACACTAAACGGTGCGAAAGAACCAATCCCGAAATTCGATAGTGGCGGAACAGTGACCCATTTAACTCCCACTTTAAAGCCCCGTTTAACTCACCTCGGGTGATGCACAAGACGAGAAATAGGCGCAGAAAACTTAAAAATAAGGGCACTAAACGATGCGAAAGAAACCACCTAGAAATTCGATAGTGTCGGAACAATGGGTCATTTTGGTCACACTTTGGAGGCCCATTTTGACACACTTCTGGTGACTGGCAAAACGTGGAAATAAGGGCACGAAACGGCACGAAACATTCACTAGTCGATGCGAAAGGAAGGACCACGAAATTTGGTAGTGGCGGAGCACTGGGTCATTTTCGTCCCACATTCGAGGCCCATTTTGACCGTCTTCCAGTGACGCCAAAACGTCGAAATACGCGCACAAAAGGGTACGCAATGTGAAATTAACGACCTCGAAATTCGATAGTGGCGGAACAGTGGGTCATTTTCGTCCCATCTTGGAAGCCCATTTTGACCCACTTCTGGTGACTCAAAAAACGTGAAAATGGGGGCACGAAACGGCACGACACATTCACTAGTCGATGCGAAAGGAAGAACCTCAAAGTTCGGTAGTGGCGGAGCAGTGGGTCAATTTCGTCCCACCTTTGAGGCCATTTTGACCGTCTTCAAGTGACGCACAAAACGTCGAAATAGACGCACAAAAGGGTACGCGATGTGAAATTAACGACCTCGAGATTTAATAGTGGCGGAACTCTTGGTCATTTTCGTCCCACCTTGGGGACTCATTTTAAACCACTTCCCATGACGCACAAAACGGAAGTAGACGCACAAAACGGCACAAAACAATATGAAGGAAACGAACTCGAAATTTATTGGTGGCGGAAGAGCAATAATTTGTTCCGCCATATTTGTAGGCCCATTTTGACCCACTTCCGGTGATGCACAAAATGTGGGAATAGGCGCACAAAGCGACACAAAACACGCACAAAAGATGCAAAACAAAGTACCTCGAAATTCGTTGGTAGTGGAACAAGTTAATGACGCCGTGAGCACCAATATAAGTATATACTGTAGTTCTTACCAGGGGGCGCGGTGGGTCAGTGGTAGAGCGTTCACCTCCGGTGCTTGAGGTCCCTGGTTCGATCCCAGCTCGCGCAGTTTGGACTTTATGGTGGACAAACACCGTGCTCGTGGATTTTCTCGGGGTTCTTCCGTTTCCTCCCACTTTCTTCATTTCATTCATTTCCCACCATCACCGTCTCCTTTAGCCTAACCAACATAAGCGTGGGACGTAAAACTAAAGATTTCATATCATTTTTTGTAGTTCTTACCATCAAGGCTGAGAACTGCACGGTTCAATTTTTTAGCCAAAATAGAAGCCCAACCGGAATAGTGATGATGTCAACCGGCCCGGCTCGGTTCAACTGAGCGTACAGCTTGAGCTGGCTTGGTTGGGATTACCCATCGACTGGGCTCAATTGAGCCAATGGCTTGAACCGGCTCGGTAAAGACGAGTTATCGACTCGGCTCAATTGGAGCCAATGGCTCGAACCAGCTCCGTTGAAACGAGTCCATAGCCTGGGTTCGAGTTAGATTAACTAAGCCAATGGCTCGAACCGGCTCGGTTGGGGTAAGCAATCAGCTCGGCTCGGTTCGGCTCGAGCTGGCTCGGTTGGATGAGCTGTTGGCTCGGCTCACTTCTCGGTTCGGCTCGATAAGTGAATGAGCTGTGACCGAGCCGCTTGAGTAGTTGACAACGCTAAACCCGGGTCGAGCAGTTTTAAACATGTTTGGCTGGAGTTCCATAACTTCTAACAATTTTTGGCTCGAGAACTAATACTTGCTCCTCCTGAACTCAAACCAAGAACCTCGTGACCGATGTCCTTGCCTCCTGAAGATTTCTTGACTACCGAGATCGACAGTTAACTAATTTTTAGTATTCCGATACAAACCGCCTATATTCCATGTTTATACATGTACACGGTGTTATAATAATAATTAGTTATAGTAGTAGTAGTAGTATCATTGATAATTATATTGTCTATGTAGGATACTTGAAGATAGTAGTACTTGGAACTACACAAAGGATTTAGCTCGAATTGGCTCGACTCGACCTGAAACTAGATCCGAATTCGAGTCGAGTTGGGGGGAAATGTTTCGAGCCGAGATCTCGAGTCGAACTCAAAGATGTCTGCTTCGAGTCGAGTCGAGTTTTAAAGAAAACTTGCTCGAACTCGCTCGTGCTCATTCCTATTGTATGCATGACGGGCATATTGAGTTCTTTCAAGGGGGATAGAACCATAAATATAATATATTTAAAAAAATACTTAGTTTGACGGCTTTCTTCCCAGGGGGGGAATGGATGGTAGGTATCCACCATTTCTTATAAGTACCTTATTTGAAATATGTAAAACAGTAACAAGTGGACAATACAATATACACACATCTTATCTTCAGTTTTAATTGCTGATTTCAATTGCAATTAACAATTACAATTAACAATTACAAGTTTCAATTGTCAATTGCAATTAACAATTGAATGTTTCAATTGCACCCTTTGCAATTGACAATTAACAATTAAAAGTTTCAATTGCCTGGTGACCAATTAACAATTAACAATTGACGAAAATTTAATTGCTAATTTTATGATTGAATTCAATTGCAATTGAAATTAATTGTCAATTACAAATTGAAATCAATTGCAATTGAAATCAATTGCAATTGATTTTCAGAGCAATTACTTTCAATTGATTGATCAATTGCAATTGATTTCAATTGATTTTGCCCAACACTGGTATATATACAGATGATGATCAGAAAAATGGAAACACCTGAACGAAATTGAAACTTACCAGATTAATATGGTGTCGGGCCACCTTTCGCCTTCAGAACAGACTTGATGCGACGTGGGATGGAGGCATAGAGGTCGTGAATGGTAGCAAGTGAAATTTTACACCATTCCTCGTGCAGGGCATCGGCCAGTTCTGTGAGAGAGGATGGAGGTGGAAATCGTCGCCGGAGTCGTGTTTCCAAGACGGACCACAGATGTTCAATTAAGTTGAGATCTGGGGATTGGACGGGCCAGGGGAGGGGTTGAACTTCATTCCGATGTTCCTCAAACCACGCTGCAACAACGCCAGCTGTGTGAATGGGTGCATTATCATCCTGGAAGATGGCGTCATTGGCCGGGAACAACATCCGGACCATAGGATGCAAGTGGTCTCCTAAAATTGCGACATAATCGTTGGCAGTGATTCGTCCGCTAAGTGTGACCACATGACCCAATGAAAACCATGATATTGCGGCCCACAGCATCACCGAGCCGCCGCCATGGTTCACAGTTGGGCGGAGACAGTGCAGATCATAAGCTTCTTTGGGCGTTCTCCACACGTAAACACGTCCCGTGGTTGGGAATAGGGTGAAGGATGACTCATCCGACCATATCACATGTTTCCAGTGCTCAACGGTCCAAGTTACATGGTCGCGGCATCATTTGCGGCGTGCGAAAGCGTTATGGTCCCTGATGAGCGGTTTGGCCCGTGCAACACGACCCCGTAAGTTCATGTCATGTAATTCGCGGCGGACTGTGATTGTCGAAACAGGGTGGGGGAGGTGCTGATTGAGTTCCTCCGTCTCTTGCTCCGCAGTGGCACGACGGTTCTGCGTGACAATGCGCTTTAATACCCGGCGTGACCTGTCACTCATGATTTTCTTCCGCCCACTGTTCCGCTTCCCCGATGTGGTTCTCCCGTGTGTTGTGTAGGCCGTCATCACCTTCGACACTGTCCCACGCGACACACCTAACACGGTAGCCACTGCCGTCACACTCACTCCGTATAACCGCGCACCAACAATTTGCCCTCTTTGAAAATCTGAGAGGCCTCCCATTTTACACTACCTCCGTCTGCTGCAGCCACTGGACACTGCTGTTCCACTGCGCATGACGTAGTATGGAGACCGACCTAACACACCACCACCAGCGGTCCGGCGCTGCGGGCGCCACGACACCACTGCCAACCCATACATCTGACGTGTTGCCAACTACAGGTGTTTCCATTTTCTGATCTCCATCTATATATATATATATATATATATATATATATATATATATATATATATATAGAAAGAGAGAGAGAGAGAAGCAAAGAGAGATCGATAGTTACAGATAGAAAGATTGAGAGATAGATCTTTATTTTATATGTGCTGTTTTGAAGTGACTTACGATAGAGGTATACTAATATAAACGTTTTACACAGAACATTTTCTGGGTGAGCGAGTGTTTTGCCTCCACGACTGAAGCGAAGGCGAAGACGGCCTTCTAGGTGCAGGTCCTTCAAGTGTGAGAACAGGAACACGAAAAGTGCGGAATTTCTTCCTGAATCAGCTCCTCCACGGCAGCTGTATTCAAAATCTGTTGATGCCGTGCTTGGCCAGTCACTGTGCTCCTTGTCGGTGATGTCTTCTCTACCAGCCGCAAATTTTAGACATCATTCTGCGACATGCTGTGGAGACGTTACAGTCTGTCCGTAAACCCCTTCTAGCTGTCGGCGAATTACAGCTGCGGTTACATACTCAGCCCAAAGAAATAAAATGACTGAACTTACTTCTTCGAAAGATTAGTTTTACAAAGAAGTTGCCATTTGTATTTACCTAGAACTAGCGCTGTAGCTTATGGATGGCTGAAATTCTGTATAGTTGCCAACTTCGTGTTGCAAAAATTAACGCGCACTCCTCATTCCTCTATAGATAATATGTGAAACTCCTGAAATATCGGCCCTGTAATTTTTGATTTTTGATTCTATAATTTTTGAACCTTAATTTTTGATCCTCTAATTCCGGAACTATTCGTTTGGGAATTCTACAGTGGAATGAAAGGATTGAATCTCTGAAAGGAACCGACTTAGCATCACAAGGATTCGCTTAGCGGAAGGAAAAGATGAATTTACTCACTCGAATTGACGGGTTTAAAAACTAGATTTGGTTAATGGGAATAAACAACAAAAATAGAATATAGTTGATTGATTCATATGAATGGAATCGGACAAAAGCAATACGTCAAAACAGACACACAATGCATACCAGAGAAGGAGAGAATAAAATACTGAGTATATCTAGAAATATCCAAGGCATTTTGTGATTTTTGTGTTCCTTCTTTGCAAAAGATTACAATAACTACTCTACCAAGGGAGGGAGTTAGGAGGGTAGCATTTTTTAGAAAAAAGAAAGGAAAGCAAGTAACTAACTTCAAATTTATTTTGATTAATATAATCACTAGAGGTGACAATACATTTTGTTCAGCTTCTCTACATGGCTTGGTAACACTGTTGATAGTAATTGATAGTACGAATTTGAAAGATACACTTAACATTTGATGTAATGTGTGCGATGTTTACAAATCTCTGCTCTTTTATGGAAATCTTGATCTTGAAAAAGAAAAGAAAAATCAGTATTCTATAAGTTGAAATATTATATTGGGAGATTTACAGTAGCGTCATTTTGGGAGAGCAGGGAGGCATTTGGGGAAATCAGAGTTTAACAAATACACGAAATCAAATATCACCCGATGTATAAGCTACAGTCTATTTTCTAGTCTAACAAAAAGTTTTCAAAGCAGGCTGTGGTCGACTAGAGCTCGTCATGTACTCTAATGCTTCGGAAACCTCTTTTTTAAAATAATAATAATAATAATAATAATAATAATAATAATAATAATAATAATAATAATAATAATAATAATAAGCCCAGGACGTCCTTGTATAACATTGACGGTATTTACGTTTTTTTTATATAACAGTGAATATATTTTGTCTACATTAATCAAACTTAATAGTAGCAAGTATACTTAAATTTAGTTTATTGTGTGTTTGAAGTTCAATATCTCGTTTAAGAACCTAGACTAGGAGACGTGAAATTCCACGGTATTTTTTCTTTTTAACGTGGAATCCGAATCTCCATATTATGTTCACTACTATGTCATCGGAAAGTAGATAATGAAACAGAATTAATGTTGAAAGAAATGAAAAATATGGTTGTAAATGTTTACTTTCCTACCAACCATAGTGGTGTGTTTGGATTGAGATTGCCTTTCTTTCCTTTTCCTCATTTAGAAAAGTGATCAGCATGTAAGTTCTGTTTTCGCCATGATTAATCTCAGAAGAGAAAAGTCGATTCCATATTTGCCCGTTTGTAGTTCTCAGATTATTTGTAAATATTGTTATAAAGAAGCACAGTATTTACCGCAGACATAATTTTTATATAATAATTTTAAAAAATAACGTCATAAAGTTTCTTAAGTATATTAAGAAAGACAACTAACTTTAGATTTACAAAATTTATTTTCTTTCTACCTTCTTTTTCTCTTTTCTTTCTTTCTTTTTTCGTCGTTATTGCTTTTTTGTAACCACCAAACCAGAGATGTTCATAACCCCGGATTATGACGCTAATTCGGTCATCAAAATTTTAAAGCGAAGTAAATTTTAAACTGATTGAAGTGATGAGTCTTAGATAAGTCCAAAATCAAATATTCATATTGTTCTTTTGGGTACGAATATGTTAAGATAATTTAGGGAATGCGTTAGATTCTGAAAGGACATCGGCACACTGCAAAAAAATACTTGCATCATAAGTCTCACAAAAGATGGTAAGAAAGGTGTCGAAACCACTCTTTTTGGTTCCATATTTTTAAAATAATAATAATAATAATAATAATAATATTAATAATAATAATAATAATAATAATAATAATAATAATAATAATAATAATAATAATAATAATAATTATTATTATTATTATTATTATTATTATTATTATTATTATTATTATTATTATTATATTAGTATTGCAACATCTATGATTAAATTCGATTTCTCTTAGCATAACTTAAAGTTTCAAAATAGTCGAAATTTCGCGCTACCGTGCAAATATTTTAGCAGTTTAAAATCAGTTGTTATCTTTACTTTGTGGTCTTATTAATTTATTTATTTTTACACTTGCTTATCTAGTTACGTTATGATATGTCCTTTATGAACAATGAGGTCAATTTCACAATCATATGTTGTCAATTTCACAATAGATCGCGTAGAGGGCTAAAGCTCCCAGATATTTTCAAAATCAACAGTAGTTTCGTGCTTCTGAACTATTCTGTGAAGTTATTTGATCCATTTGTATGTATATCGTTTCTGTCTTATAATCCTCTTTTAAATTAAATTCCTTTCTAATGAAGACGACATTCATATTTTCAGCTTCAGACTGGAGACAGAAACTCAAGTCTTGAACCTTAAGATAGGGTCTACCGTACAATACATTTATGTTATTATTTCCTTCTTCTTCAGTATTATTACTTCCGTCTCCGTTTTTAGTTATATTCATATATCGACAAAAGTACGTTCTAGTCATTCCCGCTGGTCTAGTGGCTAGAGCGTTCCTTTGGCGGACTAAATTTTTTGTTCGATTCCCAGTTGGAGAGCCTTGAACTTTGAACAAAGTAATGGTTCGAATCAGTGATTTATCTACACCCCCAGCACCCCGTAAAATTTTCGGACACCCTATAAAATTTTCTTAACTAGGGGGGGTGCAATATTAAAAAGATTCTTTCTTGCTCTGCCTAGAGCCTTCCAGGACTTTGTAGAAAATGTTTTAAATAATCTTACCTGTAGGCAGAACGAGAATTCCCGTTCTGTCTAATCTTTGGACACAAGGAATTCTATGCGAGGAGGAAATTTTTAGGGAAATGCAGCACCGAAAAGCTTGACTCCTAGCTTGTTTGTGTGCAGATCGGAGCTCATGTATAAAATGGCTGTAGTAACGAGCGCGGAGCCAAATCCAAGCGGTCAAAATGCAAGGTAAATTCTGATGAGTCAAAACTCCAAAGGACAAAATCACAGGAATATAAATTGTATGTATCAATGCACACCCTATATGATTATTTTTTCCTTCTATTGCCATGTATTCTAAAATGTTATCTGTATTTTTTCAACTGAAATAACTTTTTCTTTCTTTTAAAATACTGAAAACACGTAAAATGCGTAAACATGTTAAATAAAAAGACAGATTAGGTTTAATTACTATCACATATACCAATATGAAAAGTTCTGAATATTCCTATTTTATTATACCTTTAATATATTAGAAATACGTTTAGCATTTTACAGTAAGACCATTCATTTTAATTACGAAAAGTAACTGTGATGCTACTTGATTTTTAAAAAGTCGTTCTTGTGTGGTAGCATATAGCAATCTTTAATTTTGAGTAATGTATAAATATTTATTTTAATTCTGAAATACTGATCAAGATTTTTTTAAAGCAAATATCAAAATGTGAAATATTTACTTACTTCAACAGTCTTTTATTGGGTTTTCACCATTTTTTAAAAATGCTATTTCCGTAAAGTAAAGAATTTCAGATAACATTTTAGATACATAATAGTTGAAGAAAAAGTAATCGTTATCTTAATAATCTGCGCCTATGATTCTGTCGCTTGAATTTAGTCCGTAAGTCTGAATTTCCTTTGGGTTTGTCCTCTTGAATTTTGTCCTGCATTCGTAGTAATCATTTTGGTAATTCTAACATAGGCTGTAAGAAGAATAGCTATTTTTCAAAAAAATTCCGTCATAAATTGTAGATGATAGTATTCTTGTTTCTTCTCGGAAAAATTATGAGGACATATTTTTTATTAGCAGTATTATTCACATCTACTTTGGTAAAGATGAATGCAATTTTTCAAAAATACCTGCGGGCAAATGGAAAATTGATTAATTCAGTTGCAAGAAAGCCGTTTGATATTGTAACTGAAACAAACATAAAATTAACTTAATTCAGAATAATATCAAATTATTTCACATCAAGATTTTTTGCACTTTTTCAGTAGTTGATCTCTAACATGCTAAGAGTCGCAGCACGTAAAAGTGCCACAGTTCACATCGCCAAGACATGTTTGGGCATTTATTAAGTAAACAATGCAAGAAGATGCATAAGGCGACTCTTAAGAAAGAATGTTATCAGTGTTCTATATCACAACTCCTTTTTCGACATCACCTTATGCCTATTAGCTGATTTGTCTTATATACATAAATCTATAGTATATGCAATAGTATCATATATACTTCCATTTTCATATTTGTCAATATAAATAGCAGCAATACAAAATATCAATATCGGTATCGAAATACTTGATTATTTTTTGTACTTTCAATCAAATCAAAAGGACAGATAATCGGAGATAAGGGTCGTCTTACGCATCCCTTTGCATATTTTGCTTAATATATGGACAAACATTTCTTGAGGATATCAACTGTGGCACCTTTCACGTACTGCGAGCAGTGGAGGTTTTAGCGAGTAGGCCGTGTAGGCACGGGCCTACCCCAAAAATTGAAAAATATTTAAACACTAAAAGGTATATACATAAATCACGCTTGTCCTTAAAAAGGATGTTAGGTTGAGTCCATGTACCTCATGATGAAATTTGCGTACGATAGTGGGGTGAATAAACAGAAGACAACTCATGATGTTTAACTTACTTTCTGAGGTTATTAAACTGCCACGTGGTGATCCATTAAATCGTGCGGACTAACTGTCTAAAACTTGTGTATTCACTGTCGACATAATAAGTTCATTTCGGGTTTTAATATTTATTACATTTAATGATAATTGCAATATTTCGCCTGGAGGACTTTGAATATATGGAGGGTGAAAGTAGTACTGCAGAAATATTTTAACCCACGTCAAGCACGATCGGGGATATGCTC
The DNA here is from genome assembly GCF_964235325.1 of Thermobia domestica. Lineage (NCBI taxonomy): Eukaryota > Metazoa > Arthropoda > Insecta > Zygentoma > Lepismatidae > Thermobia > Thermobia domestica. Next base: position 53,493,011 of record NC_137461.1, on the reverse strand, counting down.
TGGAAGAGGGCTAGACGAAGAAACTTGCCTTGTGGGTCACCCCTTGTAATCATAAGTGATTCCATTTACTTTACTGAAAGACGGAAAGGGAAATCAGCGCCAAAAGCACCACTACAATGGGTGCAAACAAGTGTCAACTAATAGTCATTGCCAGGTAACACTTTTTGCTTAAAAATAAACTTTTGCTACGGAACTTTAGAGGTACTGCACATGATGCGTACGTTCAAGAAGTGAGGGAAGTCATGGGGCATCAGAAGGCAAATTATTGTACTTTTACGTTCAAGGCCATATGTCTGGCAACACTTATGCAATTGGTGTAATTCATATAACAAGAAGAACTATATGATACAGCAAGAGATTGAACTGTCTGTCCGTATCCCGAAACATCAATCCTTCCCATTAAAATAGAATAAAAATCAAAATAACTTATTAGTTAATAAAAGTTGTCTGAAGAGTTTGGCTCAAAATGAGATTCACACTATAGAGCCATATGGGAACTTGGATCCAGAAGAAGGATCGAATCCTTTTTAGGGAAAGCAAGAAACTTGGTATCAGGGGCGGACTGGGATGTACATTTCACTGTGGAACAATTCCACCAACCGGCCCTGTTCAAAAGTAGTAGCTCTTTTTATTTTTATTTGATTTATTTATTTTTGTTATCCAATAATAATTTTTATAATTTTATATTTTTAAAGTTGTCCTTTATGAATTAAGGAATATACGCTCTTGTAAATGAAACTATATTTAATTCGAGAAAAGCGCACTTTGTGCTTAGTATTCTCTATGATTTTTTAGCACACAATCCTCACAATGGTATATGTAGGTACTCTACTGCTTTAAGAGAAAGATCTTTTTGTGTGTGTATTTAGCTTTTTATTATCAACTTCATACAAAACAAAATTGTGAAGTTGGCTTCCTGTATATATTTTAGTAAATTTCATTAAGTTTCTTTTCTTTCTTTTTACATTACAGCCCTTGCCTGAGTGTTATGCAGAATAAAGAACATTGTTGATTTCGAAAATGGAGGCCTATTACCTCAAGAAAGGAATCAATTTTAAATGGGAAATTTATTATTTTGACTGTTCAATCGGCCTACATTTTAAATAGTTTACAGATATAAATTTCGTCTTTTTATTTGGTCATACTGTACTGTCTAAAAGTCTTCTTGATACCGGCCCCTGTAGAAAGCTCCGCAACTCCACTATGGCCAGTTCGCCCCTTCTTGAGATCATACAATTTCTTGGAACCATAGAATTGGATCCAGAGGAATGGATCGTTCTTTGAAATTTATTAGAAAGAATTAATTCCAAAAAAGGAATACTAGACCACTTACAATAATACTTACTCGTCAAAAATACAAAAGTTACTTGAATTAATGAAGCAAAGGTATAAATTACCATAACTGCTTCTCTAAAAATAACTATGCCTAGATTCGAAGGAGAGTGAAGGACTATTTTTTTTTTTTTTTTTTTTTTTTTTTTTAATGCTAGCACGAGGCTAGCAACCTCTGAGAGGGCTACACCCTCTTTCAGGAGAAGATTTGATGGAAAAGTAGGATTTAGTTAAGGATGGCTGGTCTAAGTGAAGGGAATTTATTTACTTATTTACTTTATTAACTTTATTATATCAGTGTGTAAGCCATTATGATCTTTGCGATCATAATCATTAGGATGTGAGGAGGAAAACTGCGCATATATATATAACTTAACAAACACAGAAATTACATAGTACAAAATTACAAAACAAAAAATGAATGATAGGAACAAATATACATATAGATAATAATAGAAAATGGAAAATATGAAGATATCTGGATGGAGATGCAGGCATAGATCATGAGTGACGAATTGAGATAGTGGCAGGGAAAGGACCGTATGTAAGCTTCAATGATATTATGTTAAATCGTGATAAAAGGATGAGCGTGAAAGATGGGATGAGGTGCAAGCACAGGACAACACAAGGGAGATGTTAGGAAGACGAATGCAGTTATCTTCTGCCTAGGGGCGACGCTAGGCTAATGAGGACAGGAGGAGCCCTGTTAGTTACAAGAGGATTTACTGTGCACTATATGAAGGAAAAACATGAGGTAGATGAGCATGCAAACGATAATCTTCCAGAAGTGTGAGGTCTAGGTGATCAGGGGGAAGCGAGTAGCAATAAAGAGTATAAAGTAAGTGTAACGGTGTGTAATAATATCGGGGTTGGGTGGGGTGGAGTGCAAGATAGTGCATAGTGGCGAAAAGAAGAGGATGATGTTGAGTGTAACGTGTTGTGATAAATCTTTGACGGAGTGTCTCCAGGTGAAATTTGAGAATAGGAAATGTGATGAGTGAATACAGGTCACGAGTAGGACTTGGTAGAAATATGCGAAAGGCAAGGCGGAAGGCATGCCGTTCGAAAATATCAAGTTGCTTATAATAGGATAACGGAGCGGAGATCCAAGCTGGAAAACCATATGTGATGACTGGTCGGAGGAAAACTTTGTAAGTATTAAGGACTATACTTGGAGATAGGCCCCAGGTAGTGCCGGTGAGACGTTTCAATAAATTAAGTCTGTTTCGTACTTTGGTTGTCACTGATTTGAGATGTGGGGTCCAAGTCAGACGGTGGTCAAAAACTATCCCAAGATAGGTTACTGTTTTTGAAGGCCGGAGGGGAACCTGGTTAACTGTAAGAGAAAGTAAAGAAGGGTTGCGATGAACTTTGGTGCGTTTGCGTGGCGGAATAAATACTATAGTTTGGGTTTTGGCAGCATTTATTGTCAAATTCCATTTGCGACACCAGGCTATGAAGCGATTAATAGCTTCCTGAAGACAGGCATTGATTTGTTGGATAGTTCGGCAGAGTGCCAGAAAAGCTGTGTCATCGGCGTATTGTAACAGGTGAACATTGGGAGGTAGCTCGGGAAAGTCTGCGACAAAGAGGACATACAATAAAGGTGATAAAGCAGATCCTTGTGGCACACCGCACAGTAGCAAAAAAGGATGAGAGAGTGCGTCATTGATAGCAACATAAGACAAACGGCAGACGAGAAAATGATAGATGAGGCGGATGATTGTGATAGGAAGTTTGAGTTTAATGAGTTTATAGATAAGTGCCAAATGCCAAACTTTATCAAAGGCTTTTTCAAGATCAAAGAGAACCAGACATGACGGTTGTACGGAGTTATAATGATGGGTAATAAGTGTAGAAAGGCGGAGTAATTGGTCATTTATTGAATAGGAAGGTCGAAAACCAGCCTGGTGAGAGGGAATAATGTTTCGATCTGCTAGATATGGATGTAAGCGTTTGACGAGAATGCGTTCGAAAATCTTGCTGAAAGTGGAGGTTAACTGAATCGGTCTGTAGGATGAAGTTTCGGATGGTGGTTTATTCGGTTTTGGAAACATTAGGGTTTTTGATACCTTCCAATCTATCGGAAAAAAGCCTGTGCGAAGTATAAAGGTGTATATCAGTGATAGAAGCATGAGTAGTGTGTGAAGGACTATCTCCAACGTTACTTCAGTACTTGCAATGTACTTCTTTGTCTACGATTGTTTCAGTTTCTTGTCTCTCATTAACAACAATTTCGGTCTATTGATATTTTTTTTTTTTACAAAGTATAACATATAAAATATAAGCAATTACTGTCGATATAAGTATTGTAAGAGACTCAGTCAGTTACTCAACGATTTATAATATTGAAAAAGTTGCTACGTTCTGCCACCTATGAACAATTTCTATACTAACTACAACTTGAATGCTCATACATAAAAAACATCAATACAGAGAATGTTTGACGTCCGAGAAGTTGCCCCCCCCCCGTTGAAGCACTAATGATCTCTTCTAGTGCAATCGTTAGTGCTTCATTAGTGCTTCCTAGAAAACCATCCCCCAACATTAGTGCTTCAATAGTCTGGACGCTAGAAGCAAAAAACTTTCGAGGGGAGGGGCAACTTCACGTTACCCCCCCAGAAAGCACTAACGATTACCCCTAGTGCAATCGTTAGTGCTTCCCGAAAACACTAATAGTTTTGTTAGTGCTTCAATATTAGTGTAGATATGGCCATGAACAGTTCCCACCAATTTCTATCTTATCTGCGTTTGCCAAGGTGTATGAATATATCTATATTATAAAAGAGAACGTACAAATCCTTTGTTCCCTCATCACGCTAATACGGCTGAACCAATTTCTTTTATTTTTGGGGGGTTATTAGGATTTGGACCCTAGATGGTTTTTATCATATCACTTTAATTTTTAATTACCAGTGTCTTGAGATAATTGACCATTCAAGTGTCCATACGTACAAATCCTTTGTTAGTTCATCATAGGTATAAAAATAAACGTAATTATATGCAACCCGCATGACCGTGTCACTCGGCGGGTTAACATAAATGACAGGCGCTATAATGTTAACATTTACTGCAATTTGAAAGCGAAAAAGTAAAAATTATCTAGGTAACAAAGTTTATTGCGTTCCGGGGTGACCGCAGCGAAGCGGGGCGGGTTAACATAAATGAGAGGCGATATAATGTTAACATTTACTGGAATCTTCTATGGTTTTTATCATATCACTTGAAAGCGAAAAAGTAAAAATTATCTAAGTAACAACGTTTATTGCGTTCCAGGGTGACCGCAGCGAAGCGGGGTGAACGCTGCTAGTACTGCATAAGCGAATAATGGATCATGTTAAACCTGCATTATCTGTCAGTCAACATGGATTTCTGAAGGGCAGATCTACTGTATCAAATCTAGCACTAATAGCAGACTACATTTCGCAGGAACTTGACAAGCAAGGACAAGTAGATGTCATATATACTGATTTTTCTAAAGCATTTTACGTCATTGACCATGACATTCTCTTAAACAAACTGGCATCCTTTAACTTCTCGCAATCAACTCTGCAATATTTTGCTTCCTACCTTCAAAATCGTAAACAAACTGTACTGTATCGTAATCATAAATCTCAAATCTTTCATGCAACATCTGGAGTCCCTCAAGGCTCAAATTTGGGACCTCTACTTTTCATTTTGGCGGTAAATGATCTTCCTGAGTGCTTTCAATTTTCTAAAAATCTACCCTTTGCTGATGACCTTAAAATATTCAACAGAATTGAAACAATTCAGGACTGTTTAGGACTTCAGAGTGACTTACAAAATCTTGAAATTTGGTGTAAAAACAATAAGTTTAAGTTAAATGTTCGTAAATGCAGTTATTTAACATTCACTAGAAAAGAAAAATATATTCAATATAATTATTCAATATTAGGGGAAAAACTAAAAAAGCTTGATTTTATAAGGGATTTGGGAGTTATTTTTGACTCAAAATTAACCTTTATTCAACATATTGAAACTATTTGCAAAGAAGCCTACAAAAATCTTGGATATATTTATCGAGTCAGTAAAGATTTTCAGAATGATCAAACTTTAATTGTGCTGTATTATGCATACGTCAGGTCGAAATTAGAATATTGTAGTAATATATGGAACCCTAATATACAGAAATACTCATTCTTGATTGAGCGTACTCAAAATAAGTTTTTAAGGCTTCTTACCCTTAAGAAAACAAAATTCTATCCAAAATTTGAAAGCTACATTAACCTTGTTGAAAATTTTAATTTTGAAACATTAGAACTCAGGAGAAGAAATATTGATTTATTGTTTTTACACAAACTCTTTCATGGCAAAATAGACTATCCTGATCTTAATGAAAAAATATGTATCCAAGTAATATCCATTAAATTGCGCACTGCTTCGAAAAATACATTTTTTTGTATGACAGCGAAAACAAACGTTTTAAGCAGATCTCCTATATGGAGAGTTTGTGCAACCTACAATAGGTTAGTTAAAGAAAATTTCAACCTGGATGTACTGGCAATGGATGTAAGTAGTTTTAACAAGTCTATTAATTTTGTAAGACAAATGTAATTATTACCAATAGCTTTATTAACCTATATAATCTGTATAACGATATACTATGTAACACTGTAATTAGGCCTGTGCCTGTTGTGTTATATGTCAATAAATCAATCAATCAATAAACGAAAAGCCCATAAAGGATACATGGGGAATTATTCATTGGATCAAATTCCCGCCAAATTCAAAAGCGCTAATGATATCTTCTAGTGTAATCGTTAGTGCTTCGTTAGTGCTTCTTAGAACACCAACTCCCAACATTAGTGCTTCAATAGTTTGGACCCTAGAAGCAAAAAACTTTGGGGGGGCGACTTCACGTTAACCCCCCCAGAAAGCACTAACGATTAAACCTAGTGCAATCGTTAGTGCATCGTTAGTGCTTCCAGAAAACACTATTAGTTTCGTTAGTGCTTCAATATTAGTGTAGATATGTCCAATTACATGTCACGAAAAGCCCGTAAGGAATACATGGGGAATTTTTCATTGGGTCAAATTCCCGCCAAATTCAGAAGCGCTAATGATACCTTCTAGTGCAATCATTAGTGCTTTATTAGTGCTTCTTAGAACACCAAGTCGGAACATCAGTGCTGCAATAGTTTGGACGCTAAAACCAAAAAGCTTTTGGGGCGTAACTTCACTTTATCCCCCCAGGAAACACTAAAAATTAAACCTGGTGCTATCGTTAGTGCATCGTTATTGCTTCCAGAAAACACTAATGGTTTCGTTTTGGTTTGCTATTAGTGTAGATATGCCCACTTATATGTCACAAACAAAGGTGTCCAAACTCATGAGGACGGCGCCCACGAGTTCGAAACTTACGCTCACTCGACCTCAACCTCACGAACTTAACGTGAGATAAGGCTGGTGATGTGAGCGTGAGGTTGAGTGAGCTCTAGGTGAAACTGGTGAGGTGAGCGTGAGGTTGAGTAAGCGTTAGGTCAAACTGGTGATGTGAGCGTGAGGTCAGACTGGTGATGTGAGCGTGAGGTCGAAATGAGTTTATGAGCTGAGGTCGAAATGAGTTTGTGAGTGTGAGTTTGAGTGAGATTAGGACAAAGTGATCACCTCTGGTAACGAAACTCCAATAAATACATGGGGAATATTTCATTGGGTCAAATTCCCTACAAATTCAAAAGCGCTAATGATATCTTTAATACAATCGTTAGTGCTTCGTTATTGCTTCCTAGAGCACTAACTCTTAACATTAGTGCTGCAATAGTTTGGATACTAGAAACAAAAAAAACTTGGACAAACCTGAAGTTTGCTCCCCAGGAAGCACTAACAATCAAATCTACTGCAATTGATAGTACATTGTTGGTGCTTCTAGAAAACACAAATAGTTTCGTTAGTGCTTCATTAACAGTGAGGAAACTCACGTAACAAAAACACTGGAAATTTTTCGTTGAGTTAAACTTCCGCCCAATTCAAAAGCCCTAATGATCTCTTTTAGTGCAATAGTAAATACTTCTTAGACCACAAAATCCGAACATTAATGCTTCAATAGTTTTGATGCTAGGAGCACAAAAAAGAGGGCTAACTTCACGTTAGTTCCACAGAAAGCACTAACGACAAAATCTAGTGCAACCGATAGTGCATCGTCAGGACTTGTAGAAAACAGTAATAGTTTTGTTTGTGTTTCTATTAGTTCAGTTTTGGGAGATGAATTTCATTATGTTTCTAATTTTTTCGTATGAAAATGTAATCTTTTTTCCTTGATTCATATATAAACAGTCATTTTATTATTTTATTATTTATAAATGTATCAACTCAAAGGTGATATGTATACACGACTAAAAAAGTGCATTACTACCTGCAATTCTCCTTTCCCTGCAATAGCAGGCAACCCATAAAGCTTAGCGGTTGGGTTGGTGGCAAATTCGAAAGGCGTTGGACTAAACCTCAAGTTTGTCACAAATATATCAGTGTGGCAAACTGCAAATAAGAGAATAAAACAAATTGGTCAGAATGACTATTCTATTATTGTGACGGAGTTGGATGACATCAAAAGTTAAAAAATGACTTACTTAAGCAGTTCAAACAAGATGAATCGTGAGAAACCGATATAAAAACAAAGCATTTCTCTCTTTCCCCCCACCCCACCCTAAAAAAGAAACTCACAAAAAGAAAAAGTTATAAAATATAAAGGTTTCATATAAAAGCGTAACAGCACAAAAACAAATAGTTAAACGAAACGAAAAAGCGACAAACACAGAATAGGGGATAACAGTGGCGTAGCAGACTTGCGGCCCTCCCATTCAAGATAAAGAGATGGGACCCTAGTTGTAAACCCCATTGTTATAATAATAATATTAATAATTACTATTATTATTATTATTATTGTTAGAAATTCGTTTCCTTTTCTAAATCTCTTGATGTGCCTAAGAGCATGAATGCATATAGCGATGATATGCGCACGTTTTGTCCAAGGACCAGTCCCAAAAACCAAAAGGGATGGAAATTTCCTAGAGAGAGAGAAATAAAAAACATTCTTATGGTAAATTCTAGTCCGAAGTTCGTAGCACTTGTTTTTGCACGTGATTTGTTGTTTGTTTTTTCAAGGAACAGAAAAGTTCTGGCGCCTAAGAAATTATATCACATAATATTGCAATTTGCAAGTGGATGTATTTACATTGCAATTTGCGTAATAGAGATTAGATTATGATTAGAAAACAATATTGTAAAAAGTAAGTTTAATTTCTTCATTCATCGCAATTCTTACGGGCCCCTTATACCTCGCCGCCCCCGCCCCGAATAACGATATCGAAAATTTAGAATGATATATTCATGTCCATTTATTTGTGATATCGAATGTTGATATATGATAATATAGATATCGACGATGTATCGACATAACACAGGCCCAGGTACGAAAAGTGATGCTTGAAATATAATGGAATCAACAATCAAATTCTAAATAAATTCTCCATTTCTGTATTCAATGTTGATGGGGAAGGGTGTGAACCCGAATAGAAATTTTAAGAAATAAATGTTAAGATAAACGTAGGTTTTCCGTTTCCCTTGAATACAAAGCTATTAACAGAAAACTATTACTGTAATTTACCTTTTACTTCTGTTTCTGATTGTTATCACAAATCAACGACAGTACACACATACTTTACATAGTATACCAATACACTCTATAACTTTTCACAACCAAACGAGCCGGAAGATGAATTTCCTGTGATATTAATTGGAATGTTCTACAAAATAGTCATAATTCATTGGCCATATTTCTATCAGTACTTTTGTACGGACTAAGAGCTACAAGACTAACAGAACTACAAGTTAGAGATTTCATTCCCTTTTTCTCTCAGACTAAAAGACTTCTGCATTTTCCTGAGATTTTCATTTTCTTAATATAAGTCCCCTATCCTGGGCTCATTCTGGCTACCGCGGTTTCGAAGTAACCGGTAAACGAAGAGTAAAGTTTGTCGACTCTCAACCCTCGACAGTTTGTGAAAAGATATTTCACAGTTCATGTTGTTATTTCTTCGTTACAAAAACACTTCTAGTTGACTCTATTCATGGTGAATTACTGAAGTTAAACATTTACAACTATTGAAAAATGAATAATTATTTTTAAACATAAAAAGTTTTTACAGTTCAGTAGAATGCAGTAGTAGATGGAAGTGAATGAAAATATTGTTTATTTGTTGAGATATGCCAACTGAATGTGAATAATAAGTGTGTATTCACACATAATCTACTCCAGAGGCGGATCTACGATGGACTCTGGGGGCTCGGTGCTTTGTAATACTCCTACTTAGAGCTACTTTTAAGAGCTCCAAACTCTGGAATGGATTTTATATATATATAAAAGAAGACAGATTCCCTTTCTGGGGACAATCGCCCTGATCGCTTCTAAATCCGCCCTTGCTCATGTGTAGCAGACTTTGAAGACATTTATTTCGTGTATGCTCCTGACGATGTTGATTAGGGATGGCCACATCCGAATAATTTATTATTCGGATATCGGATAGAAACTTATCAGGATTTGCAATATCCGGATGACAGATAACAAAACGGATGACGGATAACGGATAAAATCCAGATGGCGGATAACGGATAATATCCAGCTGACGAATAATATCCGGATGACAGATAATATCCGGATAACGGATACTATACAGATGACGGATAACGGATAATATCCGGATAATGGATGACGGATAAGATCTGGATAACGAATGATTTCCCATAATGGATATATCCAGATGACGGATAATATCCGGATAACGGATATATCCGAATGACGGATAATATCCGGATAATGGATTTATCCGAGTAATTTATAAAATTAAGATAACGGATAATATTCGGATAATAGAACATTCGGATAAGTGATTACATCTGAATGACGAATAAAGGATAATATTCGAATAACGTATATGGTTTTAAAAAGATCACATAAGAGCGGAACATATCAGTCTATTCTGCTCATGAAGTTATTTAAAGATTATCATCGGGCAGTGGTCTTTAACTTTGAAAGATATTGCTTCTTAAAATGTTTCCTAGTAAATTCCAATTTTCTTGTTTCTGTTGTGGGCGCAGTGGCTCAATGATAGAGCGCTTCCTCTGGTGTGTGGGATCCTTATTATTTCGATCCCCGGCCAAGTAAGTTTGTGGTGGACAATATCGTATCCGTGGGTTTTCTCAGGGTGCTCCCGCTTCTTCGCACTTTTCACTCCACCAATTCTACTATTATCATTGACTTCCTTTAATAATTGGAGAGAGTCTTCGTCCCTTAAACTTTGCAGTGATGTCGGGAGAGAGAAGTTATTATATAATATTTCTTTAAAATTTTATGCAAAAGTAATGGGAAATGAAGATGAAATAAGCGAAATAACAGAAATCAATAGCAATTTTCATCTCCTACCAACATAGTAGTGCAAAGTCCTTATATGTTAATTAACTCGGGGTTTTACATCCAAATTAAATAAAATTAAATCTTCAAGTTTGACGCCCGACGTTTATGCCTCCTAGGCTAAAGGAGACACTGATGATGAGAAATGAAGAAAGTGGTGAAATGAAGAATGTGGAGGAAACGGAAGTACCCCCGAGAAAACCCCCACACACGGTGATTACCCACCTCAAATTTCACTTGGGCAAGTTGTGATCGAACCAAGAACCCCATGCATCAGAGTTGAAATCTCTATCACTGAGCCACCGCGGCCCTCTACATCCAAATTAAGTTACAATATAACAATTCTCGTTAAAAAACCCAAATCGACAATGTGAATTGAATTTTAGCTATACTTTAGATAGCATGAAAAAGTGTAAAGAGCATAACCTAACTATGTGGCCGAGTGGGTGTCCACCCTACTGGTCTACTGGCTAGCACGTGAGCCTTTGGTATACGGGGTCCCGGGTTCGATTCTGTGTAGAAAAGCTTTCGAAATTTATCTGTCCTCGTTGTGTGCGTGTCCCAGTCGTTCTAGTATTCTCAGAAAATCACGTTAAACAAGTAAAAAGCTAATAAAAGTAAGTAGAAACGTACTAATAAGTACATAAGCAAGTTAGTGAGGCACCTTCGGTACAACAGTTAACTTTAGAAAAAAGTGGATTGCGAGACAGGTTTCTAAATTACATGTTTCTACGCGGCAGTTCGAGACAACCGTAATCCTTTCAGTACTTTTCTTTTTGAAGAAATCCATCTTTCTAAATATTAGTACACACGACATGGGTAACGATTTAAATTATGATAGTCTATACCATGACCTTTAAAAGAAAAAGTGCAATCACTCATTAATTATTACGTAGTAAGTTTTCAATAGGTTCAGTGCTCGATCATGCCGTCTGTGATTGTTATGAAATATAAATTGTTTTTTTTTATTTTATGATGATCAAGGATGCGAATATGTGTGGTCACAACTTGCGCTTCCAGAAGCCTCAAGTTCACACGCAATAAAATAGCATTTCTGCATTACGCACCCGTTTCAACATCTTGTAATAGGTTTATTTATGATGACAGAAATCCTCCACGAAATGTTTGCTTTATTGCATACTGTACTTCTGACGATGCTTCCATTATCAGATATGTAGTTTCGTTCAACGTAGAATTCGATACGCCAAAACAGTTGAAAATTTCATCATTCTTTTAACTTTACTTGAGTTGAGTTGATTTTGAGTTTAACGTCTCTTTCATCAGGGAGGCTATATGAGACGTTGACCTACCGATTAACGTGGGATCCGAATCGCATGAGGTCCCACTGGGAATCGAACTCGGACCCAAACGCTCTTAAGCAGATTTAAGAGGGTGCACTTACTACCCAAGAGTGAATGCATTTTTACAAATTACACTAATTTTTTTAGAAAGGTGCAATCAATACGTTTTGTTTATTTAATACGTAGTCATGGTTGACCAAGTTCTCATTTTTGTATCTGGCAATAAGATCCCCTCTCTTCTGTGCCTAGACCCAGTCATATTACTTATAATAAAGGCCAAATTACGATTTTTATCAACAAAGAGAAGCTGTTCTACTAACTCTGGTAAATAATAATAATAATAATAATTATAATATTAGTAATAAAGAATCTGCATAATAAAGATATTTTCCACCCTTTAAAATTTCTGTGTTCTTCTCTGAATCTGGATGTTTTTTTATAATGTATAATTTAGAAAGGCTTCAAACAGCAATCTGGCAAAAATTATTTGTGCAAAAGACACAAACGTCTTATCAGTTGTTCTACAAAGAACTAAACAACTTACCTTGTTTCTGTTTGCCTTTTAACACAATGTTACGATTTACAAGGCACAGACAAAAGTAGACAGCCACGTGATATTTCGCCTACAGGCAGGTTCGCTGCTAAACTGAAGACTGGCATTCTGTCAATATATTGCATAGATACTTTGACTTTTCCTTTCTGTGCGTTTATTTTTAACCTGTAAGAGAAAGATCCTTTTGTTTTTATGACACGCTGATTATTTTACCAAGCTGCTTGGACAGACCATTGCAACAGCCAAAAAGCAATCGTTATGTATTCCTTAACAAATAAGAGACGCTCTCAAGAGGCTTATTTTAAACCTGCTGTTAAACTTGGCAAAACTACCTTGTTTACAAATCCATTTGGAGAGTAATTATGAAAAAAGCATGGAGTCAATTCTCCTACGTCAGAGGGATCATGCTACACATGGAGTTGGTGGACGCGGGAGGTAGCGTTGGAAAGGTCCGGGTCCTCTGAGGGCAGTAGTAATGTCAGAAATCAGATCCAGGCCACGTAGCTCAAGGAATGGGGTCCTGACGTTATAGGCACGGGTCACTTCTATTCACCTATTAAACATTAAGTTGTTGGACGGAGATGGTGGCATTTGAAAGGCTTTAATCCGTTGAGTATAATTGTGATGTCAGAAATCGATTCCTAGCCTTGAACCCCAAGAAACGGGATCCCGAAATTTTAGACGTGGGTCCTTTCTATTCCCCTTTTAAACATGGGATTGTTGGACACGGATGGTAAGATTGGAAAGATCCTAGTCGTTTGAGCACAGGGTAATGTCTGAAATCGGTTCCTGGATTCAAGGCTCCAGAAATGAGGTCCCGAATTGGCTCAATCTCAATACCTGGTTGCGCAAGATAGAACAATATTTACAGCTGTATTAATGGTTTTATCTCGCGTAATCAAATACTGAGATTGAACCACAGCAAATGTTTACATCACAGCCCAAAATGTTTGGGACCTGGATCTGATATCCGACATCACTGCAATGCTAAAGGGACGAAGACTCTCTCCAATGATTAAAGCAAGTCAATGATATTAGAAGAATTGGTGGAATGAAATGAGGGAGGAAGCGGGAGTACCCTGAGAAAACCCACGGATACGACCTTGTCCACCACAAACTTAGTAGGCCGGGTATCGAAACAGTAAGGACCCCACGCACCAGCGGAAGCGCTCTACCACAGAGCAATAGCATCCAATGATTAAAGCAGTCAATGATATTAGAGGAATTGGTGGAATGAAAAGTGCGAAGAAGCGGGAGCACCCTGAGAAAACCCACGGATACGATATTGTCCACCACAAACTTACTTGGCCGGGGATCGAAATAATAAGGATCCCACGCACCAGAGGAAGCGCTCTATCATTAAGCCACTGCGCCCCACAACAAAAACAAGAAAATTGGAATTTACTAGGAAACATTTTAAGAAGCAATATCTTTCAAAGGTAAAGACCACTGCCCGATGATCATCTTTTAATAACTCCATGAGCAGAAAAGACTGATATGTTCCTCTCTTATGTGATCTTTTTAAAAATATATACGTTATTCGGATATTATCCTTTATTCGTCATCCAGATGTAATCACTTATCCGAATGTTCTTTTATCCGAATATTATCCGTTATCTTAATTTTATAAATTACTCGGATAAATCCATTATCCGGATATTATCCGTCATTCGGATATATCCGTTATCCGGATATTATCCGTCATCCGCATATATCCGTTAAGCGGATATCATTCGTTATCCAGATCTTATCCGTCATCCATTATCCGGATATTATCCATTATCCGTCATCCGTATAGTATCCGTTATCCAGATATTATCTGTCATCGGGATATTATCAGTCAGCTGGATATTATCCGTTATCCGTCATCTGCACCGAGCCCCCAGAAGTCCATCGTAGATCCGCCTCTGGAGAAGATTATGCGTGAATACACACTTATTATTCACATTCAGTTGGCATATCTCAACAAATAAACAATATTTTCATTCACTTCCATCTACTACTGCATTCTACTGAACTGTAACAACTTTTTATGTTTAAAAATAATTATTCATTTTTCAATAGTTGTAAATGTTTAAGTTCAGTAATTCACCATGAATAGAGTCAACTAGAAGTGTTTTTGTAACGAAGAAATAACAACATGAACTATGAAATATCTTTTCACAAACTGTCGAGGGTTGAGAGTCGACAAACTTTACTCTTCGTTTACCGGTTACTTCGAAACCGCGGTAGCCAGAATTAGCCCAGGATAGGGGACTTATATTAAGAAAATGAAAATCTCAGGAAAATGCAGAAGTCTTTTAGTCTGAGAGAAAAAGGGAATGAAATCTCTAACTTGTAGTTCTGTTAGTCTTGTAGCTCTTAGTCCGTACAAAAGTACTGATAGAAATATGGCCAATGAATTATGACTATTTTGTAGAACATTCCAATTAATATCACAGGAAATTCATCTTTCGGCTCGTTTGGTTGTGAAAAGTTATAGAGTGTATTGGTATACTATGTAAAGTATGTGTGTACTGTCGCTGATTTGTGATAACAATCAGAAACAGAAGTAAAAGGTAAATTACAGTAATAGTTTTCTGTTAATAGCTTTGTATTCAAGGGAAACGGAAAACCTACATTTATCTTAACATTTTTTCTTAAAATTTCTATTCGGGTTCACACCCTTCCCCATCAACATTGAATACAGAAATGGAGAACTTATTTAGAATTTGATTGTTGATTCCATTGTATTTCAAGCATCACTTCTCGTACCTGGGCCTGTGTTATGTCGATACATCGTCGATATCTATATTATCATATATCAACATTCGATATCGCAAATAAATGGACATGAATATATCATTCTAATTTGTTACTAATAATATGATACTAATTATGTTACTGAATGTAGCAACAATCAATTGTCACGTTAAGTAGTCAGAATTCTAATAAAATGACAAGTGTCATATATTTGTGGTATTTATTAAAACCGTCACCATAAATGCAAACGATATAGATACAAACAATATTTACAAAATCATTATGTGAAATATAAGTAGTACAATGGTAGGGGTCTATCAAGGAGAAATCCCTGATACTCTCGTGTGTTTATAATGTCGCGTAGTCCTCCTTTCACGACATTTATGTCATGCAAAAGTTCATCAGCGCAAAGCTTATACTCACAAACACAGGCCTTCCATCACCGCTGTCAGTCCTGGGTGGTTCCTCTGGACGCAGAATAATTGTACCATACCACACTCTTAGCAGGTGTAGGTCGAATGATGGTAATTTTTAAAAATGCCTGGTTTTATAGTGTCACAAAAACTGTTTTAGTTTTAGCAAGGCACTGTTTATTCTGGAAAATATGTTTTTTCAATTTAAAATAGACACCTTGAAAGATTTTAACTTATATGTTTTGACACCATCACCTTGAATAAGCTTGATATTATCACTTTGAAGATTTTTATGTTTTGATGCCACTGAAAAATCCGTTTGCGTAGAACGTGTTGTTTTTCGTGGTTGTATCGTATTGTTAATCTTGATCTTAAATAGAATATTTACAAGGAGAAATCACGAAGTAGAAATCACGAAGTATATGAGTGTTTAATAATTTTAAACTTTTCATCGTTTATTGATTTTGGGAATATAATAATCCCCCTTTTAATAAAGTACAATGGTCAATTGTTCATGAGAACCAGTGACATGGAATCCCTTAAAATTTTTCATCGTTTAAGACCTTTATAACCATGAGGCTGGTGCACAAAAGAAAGAAAAAAAACACTAGAGGAAGGAGGCACTAGTAAACACACACACGAAAAGAAAAAAAATCACTAAAACTGCTGGATCCGTGTAGATGTCGAGCGTGATCCCAATGGTGTATCCGGGAAGGCTGGAACTCGGGAAATCCTGATCGTGGTGGTGCAGCACGTCGAGAGTCAAGGGCTATCCCCTGGAAGTCTGCTATCTGGAAGGCTTGATCCTTGAGCCAAAATGGACAACATCTTGTGGTCTGGAAGTCGAGAGGTCCTTCATCCAGAAAAGGAAACTGCGACTTGGTAGGCATCATCCATGGAATCGGGTAGCAAATATGATGGGTAGCCCAGGTGCGTTTGTGAAAATAGGCCGGATGCGGAAAAGAAATTACATGACAGGAGGCACTGAATTACTTGTTAAAGACCATTGTGAAAACATTTTTTTAAAAAAAAGGACTAAAAGAAAGAAAAAAGGGAGAAGAGAAAAGTAGGAAGAAGAGTAATGCTATTGCAAAAGGAACGTACAAGGAACAAAAGGGATAACGTAAAAATACGTATAATGGCGTACTGAAATGAAGAAGGCACCTGATCAATCTTTTGGGAGATGCGGATATTCCGGGGTGTGTGAAAAAGCGAGACCCTTATGTTTATTATTATTATTATTATTATTATTATTATGATCATGTTTACTATTACTGTATGTGGTGTGTACGGAAGTATGGTCGTGGATAGCGAAAGATTCCGTTATATTAGATGAAGTATAGAAATGAAGAGTGAATTTGCCATTAAGTAGGACAGAAAGAAAATATATATATTTTAGTGAGTCGTAGTTTATTCCTGGCCAGGGTACCGTAAGTTGACCTGGAAGACAAATGATTCGGGAGAAACTGCGTGAGGTTGCCAGTTATGAGCAAAAGGAGCTTGTATACGGTTGGTGAGAAAAAATGGAGACGCGAGTGGCAATGGCAATTTAATGTGTGCCGTTCGCGAATGTGTGGTGGTGGTTTTGTGTTTTATTATCATCATAATGAGAGGATTTGTTAAGATATGTGGAACGAGGAATGAAAATGGCGGAGGACAGAGTATGAGGTAAGTACCAAAAAAAATTGTGTATGGATGAGAGAAAGCATTTCGTCCTAGCGACCTTAGTGATATCAAGTGGGGTCGGATCAGCCGTCCCCAAAAAAGGACGCAAGAAGGAAATGAGATGGAGAGTTTTTCCTTACGCGCCTAGGAAAGAAAATGACGTGAATAATGAATGATGCCGGTAAGGAAAAGCGTAGAGGTTGTTATGAGCGTAACTAGGAGTCGTTGCACGGGAAAAATGGTGTGTGTACAGCGGGTTGCCTAAAAACAGGAGACGAAGCATATGCAATAATAATGAACTACCGGAAGAAAAAAATTCCGCACGGGAGAAATATCGCCTGTAATGTGTGTTGCCTACCTGTATCTGTAATTATGGCATAACGAGAGACAAAGTCGGAAGTTTTGCCAGTGTGGTACTACAGAAAGGGATCATGTTTCACTAGGAACGTTAAATTAGATAATCAAAACATAACGTGAAATGTAATTGGTAGTTGGGTTTTGAAGTAATGTGTGGTCGGATCCTATTTAGAGGGACTGAGAAAGCGCTTGTACTTATACTCAAATTCGGGGTCTGGGTTTGTAGGTGGGATGTACAGTTTCAAACGGGTCTTAGCAATGACCGTTGGCTTCCCATCAATATCTAGAAGATACTCATCAGTAGAGACATTCGAAATCACTTTGTAGGGTTCCTTATAAAGACGGGATAATGGCTTACAAGTGTTAGGTTTTGTTGAGGTATCTAAGACCATAACTAAACTGTCAGGGAAGAACTGTGTTGGATTTTTGACCTTCTCAATGCGCTTCTTCAGATCAGTGAAAACTTGGTGTTTTCGAAATTCAACGAGGTCCCTCATTTCTTTGAGTGCAAGGAGGCGATCATTAGTATTCAAAGTTTCTTGTTGAACATGTAGCAAATTGTCTAATGGTAAAGTGGGATGAACGCCATAGAGGAGAAAATGAGGAGATAGACCAATGGAAGTTAAGGGTGATTTATTCAGAGCCGCAGTGGCATGCGCAAGGAAGCGAGGCCAAAATTTCTGGTTGTCTTGGCACAGAAATTTGAGACTCGTTTGCAAGGAGCCTAATCTTTGTTCGACTGTGCCTAGAGAGCGATGTTGATAGGGTAGGCCGTACTTAACTGTTATGTTAAGAGACTTGAGGAAGTTTAACGATACTGTAGACCGGTGTGAACTCTGAAGATCTAAGTAGATTGTGCGAGGAGTATTATATGGAAGAATGATATGGTTTGTGATGAAATTGATGAAGTTGTCGCTGTTTGGAGTTGTTATGGGATGAGTAATGGTGAATCCAGTACAGTGATCCGTAGCTGCACAAAAGTATTGAAAACCTTCGGGATCGCTGGGTATTAGTTTGCCTGCTAGGTCCAAAGAAAATGTTTCAAATAGGCCTGACTGAGGAAAACGCTGAATTGTGGGGTTATTAGGCATGTAATTGCGTTTAAAGATGGCGCAGCCTTTACATGATTTAAGTTTCTGAGCTAGCCATGATTTTAGGCGCGGAAAGAAATACTTGTATCGCAACATCCAATACATCTTGGTAAAACCTATGTGAGTCATTGAGTCATGATACTCATCGAATAAAGCTGGTTTAAGACTGTCGGGTACGCAGAGCAGTAATCGAGAGTTAGGTACGCGGTACAGTTTTTTTGTAAAGTATGCCTTTCTGAATAACGTATTGTTTGTTGAGACGTTGGAATGAAGGATCTGTCTCGTCTCGTTTGTTTAGAGTCTCGATAATTTTGGAGAAGAATTTATCTTCACCCTGTAGGCGAGATAGGTCCAAGTTGTTATCGATAGTTAGAAGTACAGAATCAGGCACAACTTCATTGTCCATGTCTATCGTGTCATGCGTAAGAGGAGCAGGATGCCTACTAAGATAATCAGCTATGGGGTTCTGATGGCTTTTTGCATGTTTGATTGTAAAGTCAAATGTATTAATGTAATTTAACCATCTCAAAATTTTTGGGGATGGAACAATTGTTTTCCGAACAGCAAGAAGAGAAATATTGTCAGTAACTAGGGTGAAATGGTGGCCTAACAAATATTTTTCTAATTTCCGGAGAGAAAAGTACACTGCATATAATTCTTGATGGAAGATTGGAAGGGGGGAAACGGTTTTGGGATGTCTAGAAGAAACATAGCAAACAGGTTGCACAATGTTAGTAGTGAGATCTTTCTGTAATAACACCGCCCCGACGCCTACTGATGCGGCGTCTGTCATGAGAATGTGGTGTGTATTGCGGGTTGAATATAGAGCAAGTACGGGGGGTGAGGTTAGAAGTTTCTGCATTGTTTCAAACGCTTGAACGCGCTCAGGAGTCCAGATGAGCTTTTTAGGATTGTTTGACAGAGCCTGATAAAGGGGTGCAAGAATGATGGAAAAATTTTTGAAAAAACGTCGGAAAAAATTTGCACTGGCTAACCAGCTTTTGAGGCTTTTGAGAGTGGCCGGTCTGGGTGCCTGAGCTAAAGCTGAAATCTTATCAGGGTCAGGTTGTAGAGTGTGATTGTCAATAATATGGCCTAAACATTTAATTCTTTTTGATCCGAAAACTGATTTTTTAATGTTAAAGAGCTGAGAATGTTTGGCGGTTTGCTGAAAGAAGGCACGAAGCACAATCATCATCTGATCGAATGAATCTGCGTGGACATACATGTCGTCAACGAATGATGTAATATTGTTGGGAAAGATGTCCCTATAAATGGTTTGAAGAGCTTGTTGAAGTAAAATGGAGGCATTTTTGAAACCCTGAGGAACAGATGTCAACTGAAGGTGATTGAAAGGGAGAGAAAGACCCTTAATGGAGAACGCAGTGGCCGGTCTGTCCTTGGGATCTAAGTCTAATTGATAGAAACTGGAGTGTAAATCAAAGGAGTTGAACCAAACTGAGTCAGAAACAGACTCTAGAACGTCCTGTATATCTTCCAAAGGAGAAGCTATTGTTCTGGAACGGGAATTAAGGCCCCTGAGATCAAAAACTCCCCTTAGCTCAGTTTTGGAATTTGGTTTTAAAACAAATAATATGTTATTTCTGTACTGAGAATCTGATTGTTCAAACACTCCTTGATTAATGAAGCGCAGGACGAGTTCTCTTGCTCGCGGTCTAAGTCTGTGCGGAATGACGAATTGGGGGGACTGAAAGGGAACGTCCGATTCTAAGTCTAACGTGGCCGAAAATGTGGGTATTTTTGTAAAATCATTGTCGTGCCATTGAAAAAGAAAAGCATACTCAGAAAGTAGCGCCTTCATTTGAGCAGTTTGATGTTCGTTCATGTCAGGAGAAAAGTGAAATTTGTTAATGTCAATGAGATGACCGATTTCTTTAAGGCGTTGTGCTTTGTGTCGTGAAGCGTCCTCGTCCGTGAAAAAATGAACCTGTCTGATGGTGTAAGCGTTAGTGTTTTGTTCCGGTGGTGAAAATATGGAACCAATAACAATGGGAGCATTGGCCTTTATAATCTGGGGACGAGACGAGACGTTTGCAAGTGGCAAAACAAGGTTGTCTATGGAAACAACGCCATGCGTCATATAGCAGTTACTTAAGTTTCGTAAGATAGGAGTATGTAGCCGGAAGGATGTATTTGGAAAGTGACCGTTAACCTTGAGAGGAACTGCTTTAGCTGAACGGGGTGGTATAACAAGTCTCTTACGTGCTTGAAAAACAATGTGAGGAGTGGGATGTTTTTTGAAAAAGTGAAATGTGTTTGTATTAACGCTGTGTATTGCATTATCGGCTGGAGGCATGCGACCTAGATGACGTAATGATAGGATGCCTTTGTCAAAATCAAGGGTTGCTTGATGGTCTTGAAGAAATTTACTGGAAAGGATAGCAGGAAAGTTTTTGAAAGGAACCAAACGAAAAAGTACAGAGTATTGATGACCATTAAAATTTAAGTTGAGGATGGTAGCACGGGAGAGATGTACCGGAGATGATGAAAGACCATTTAGAACCGTGTGAAGCTTAAAAGTACGAACCGAAGGGTCGAGTTGGTCGGCTGGAAAGAGACTGACTTCAGCACCAGAGTCAAGGCAAAAGAAAACATCCTTGGTCATGCAACGGGCTTTTACGTAAGGTAATTTGCCTTTGAAATGCAACGGTAATTGGAGGTAATCTGAGGAAGAGGGAGGGGAAGAAGGGGATGAGGGAGAATTAAGCGCGAGGAGACTGGTGCGCTCTAGCGCTAATTTTGGGCGTTTTTTGGTTTATTGGTACGAGAGTTTGCGGAGACAGGGGAAGGGGAGGGGAGTGAGGGTAGGTGGGTAGGGGTAGGATATTGCAAAAAGGGATGATAGAATGGATATGGTGGGATGGGTATGGTTGGCTGTTGTGTAGTATAGACATTTTGGGGTTGGGAAGAATGCTTAGTATTAAAACGCTTATTGTCCTTGCCTTTACGAGAGCCGTTATTGTGATCATTTCGTGGAGTGTTACGGGTTGGGGAAGACTGAGGGACAGTTTGACAATGAGAGGAGGCGGTACATTGACAACAATGAGATGGGTGTGTGAAGCAATGAGTACACGAGTTAGAAGAAGAGGTCGGATTGGTGGAATGAGAATGTTGGAGACAGGAGGACAGCGGATGGGATGAGAGGGACCGTTGAAAGGGAAGGGATTTATGGTTAGGAGAGAGGGTGTTGTGATTGTGAGGACTAGGAGAACGAGAACGGGTAGGAGCGAAATGAACAGAGGTAGGTTGAGAATTTGAAAGGGTGTTGAGATGAAGCTGTAACTGTGAAACTTGATGAGTTAGTTCTTGAATGGCGCTAGAAGTTGGGACATCTGAAGTTTGGCGTGAAAAGGAAGAGTCGGTTTCTCGCTTTTGGGCCATGAGCTGATTGCGTTCTAAGGTTGTAACCTCATCAATAAATGTGGGATAGTCAGATATGGTGCGAGTGCCAAACCAACGTATGTTCTCGGGTGTCATACTCGACACGCATTCTAAAAGAAACTCCTGAAAATCTAATTGCGTGTATGCCTGATCTGCCAGAAATTTCTTTGCGAAAACGTAATGAGAAAGTGGTTCATTAGGGAGTTGAACTCGAGCCCTATACTGATGAATGCGAGATCGTGGAACCTGTTCGTCGCCAAATTGTCTTAGGAATTTTTGTTGGACGGTTGACCAGGGAAGGGTAGAGAGATTTTGGGTGGAGAACCAATGTTGAGCGGGTCCAGAAAGGGACTTTTCGAAAATCTTTATGCATTTTGAGTCATCCCAGTTATTGACCAGTGAGATCTTCAAAAAATTTTGTAAAAATAAATCCGCGCGTTGTTCCTTGGACGCACTGTATATATCGGGAATGATGGAAGAAATACCTGCCATATTGTTTGAATTTTGAGCTTGAGGTGTGTTTAAGGGAATGAAAGAAGCCTGACTGCGAGTCGTGGGCATGACAAGAGAATGTGAGAAATGAAATGACCACAATGGAGTTAACAAAGCAAAAAAGTGCCTTATATGTGTGAAAAGAGGAACACAAACACTAAGAACCACACGAGAGAGATTCCTCTGGGGGAGCCATAATATGTTACTAATAATATGATACTAATTATGTTACTGAATGTAGCAACAATCAATTGTCACGTTAAGTAGTCAGAATTCTAATAAAATGACAAGTGTCATATATTTGTGGTATTTATTAAAACCGTCACCATAAATGCAAACGATATAGATACAAACAATATTTACAAAATCATTATGTGAAATATAAGTAGTACAATGGTAGGGGTCTATCAAGGAGAAATCCCTGATACTCTCGTGTGTTTATAATGTCGCGTAGTCCTCCTTTCACGACATTTATGTCATGCAAAAGTTCATCAGCGCAAAGCTTATACTCACAAACACAGGCCTTCCATCACCGCTGTCAGTCCTGGGTGGTTCCTCTGGACGCAGAATAATTGTACCATACCACACTCTTAGCAGGTGTAGGTCGAATGATGGTAATTTTTAAAAATGCCTGGTTTTATAGTGTCACAAAAACTGTTTTAGTTTTAGCAAGGCACTGTTTATTCTGGAAAATATGTTTTTTCAATTTAAAATAGACACCTTGAAAGATTTTAACTTATATGTTTTGACACCATCACCTTGAATAAGCTTGATATTATCACTTTGAAGCAGGGTGCGAATTACCGGGGGGGATGAGGGGGATTTTCCCCCTCAATCACATTTTGTTCCCCCCCAAAGAAGTCAGCTGAAGTATCCCCACCGGGGATGCTCGCTTTCCCCCTCAAACTATGCTTAGTATAACTCCAAATGTCACTGATTTTTGTTATTTCTCGTAAATTTAATCTTCTAGCTGTATTTAGAAATGATCGATGTAAACTGTTCAATTTTGGTCATTTCTACTTATCACCTAATTACTCACTAATTTCAACGTTGTTTAGTAGAACTATATTATTATGACTACGGTTGTTACTTGCAACTGTACCTTCGTACCCTTCAGTTCGTCATCGTTTGTAAATTTGAATGTACTAATTGCGTATAACAAAGCCACATATAGATTTATAAATGTTCTTAGCGGTTGGCCAAGAAGAAGTAAACAAATAGCTTCTTCTACTATACTTGGCGAAGTTCGGATATGTCATATTCATCCTCTATATTTGTATCGATTATCATCTTATTTTAATTTTTGTTATAACATGTTATTTCATTTTCCAGTGTACTCTTTGTTAGCACATGGTCTTCATTCCCTAGTAGGTTGTGTGTATGCAACTCAGAAGTTGCATTTAATTTGTAATAATTAGCATAGTAATCACTGCCTTTTACAGTTTACGGAAATGAATTTTTGAAACTGTACTCAAAATCTGAGATATAGGTACTCTCTCGTAAGTATATGTTAACGTACACGCTGGGGGATACGCTCCTAGTGAGCAGACATGTTAATGAAGGTGATTTTTAGGTGAATAAGCGAATAATTCAAGATTTGATTCAGCATTTGTTAATACGACTGGTTTTCCATGTCATTGTCCGTGTCTGTATAAGCATTTCAACTGGAGCGGGTTTTTTTTTAAAGTTAACCCTTCATTTTTTCATCTTTTCGCTGTACAGTTTGCTGTCCACGCAATTAATGTTGTCTGAAAAACTTCAGTGTAATATTTTACTTTATTTGAATAACGTAGCACATAGTGAATCAACTCATCTTCAACCTAACAGTAAAGTAATTTTTAAGTGTTGACTTTCTGTGCCCATCACGGAATCGATATTTGGAGAAAAAAAGTCGTGATGAGCACAGCTTTAGCGGGAAGTAGAAGCACAAGCTCGAAATTTGAATTGAGAGATTTTTAATATTTGGCCTTCGATTTGACCTTGATGTGAGAAATCGGGACCAGCAACAATTCATTTCTTATTTGATAGGCTAATATCTAAATTTTCTTTTAAAAAAATGTCCAGTTTAACTGATAATTTTATTGGTTTTCACAAGACTGAAGTAGGTTTCTTTTCGCAACCTGTAGGTATTAATGCAAAGTGGAAGCTTTCGATATGAGTGGAAAAATTAACATATGCTTGTGATCATGGCTATCGCTCGAGCCGAATTATTAACTAAATAAACCTTAGAGAGCTACGGGGACAAGAGTGAGTACAACATTAAAACACGTTCAGAAAGGTTTAGTGGGGTGTGTGTATGTCAGACAATATATATGTGCATAGTTATTGTCGCTTGATTTATTAAATTATTATTAAATTAATCTCTTATTTATTACAGATGTCACACACACACACACACACACATACATACACACACACACACACATATATATATATATATATATATATATATATATATATATATATATATATATATATATATATATGTGAGTGTGTGTGTGTGTGTGTGTGTGTGTGTGTGTGTGTGTGTGTGTGGAGTAAGGCATTTATTGTCTCATTTTGAAATTTGAACCTTCAGACTATGTCCTTTGGCCTAATTTTATCCCCCCAATACAGATTATCTAATTCGCACACTGCTTTAAAGGTTTTTATGTTTTGATGCCACTGAAAAATCCGTTTGCGTAGGACGTGTTGTTTTTCGTGGTTGTATCGTATTGTTAATCTTGATCTTAAATAGAATATTTACAAGGAGAAATCACGAAGTATATGAGTGTTTAATAATTTTAAACTTTTCATCGTTTATTGATTTTGGGAATATAATAATTCTAAATTTTCGATATCGTTATTCGGGGCGGGGGCGGCGAGGTATAAGGGGCCCGAAAGAATTGCGATGGATGAAGAAATTAAACTTACTTTTTACAATATTGTTTTCTAATCATAATCCAATCTTTATTACACAAATTGCAATGTCAATACATCCACTTGCAAATTTGCAATATTATGTGATATAATTTCTTAGACGCCAGAACTTTTCTGTTCCTTGAAAAAACAAACAACAAATCACGTGCAAAAACAAGTGCTTCGAACTTTGAATTAGAATTTACCATAAGAATATTTTTTATTTCTCTCTCTTGGAAATTTCCATCCCTTTTGGCCTTTGGGACTGGTCCTTTGACAAAACGTGCGCATATCATCGCTATATGCATTCATGCTCTTAGGCACATCAAGAGATTTAGAAAAGGAAACGAATTTCTAACAATAATAATAATAATAATAATAGTAATTACTAATATTATTATTATAACAATGGGGTTTACAACTAGGGTCCCATCTCTTTATCTTGAATGGAAGGGCCGCAAGTTTGCTACGCCACTGTTGTCCCCTGTTCTGTGTTTGTCTCTTTTTCGTTTCGTTTAACTATTTGTTTTTGTGCTGTTACGCTTTTATATGAAACCTTTATATTTTATAACTTTTTCTTTTTGTGAGTTTCTTTTTTAGGGTGGGGTGGGGGGAAAGAGAGAAATGCTTTGTTCTTATATCGGTTTCTCACGATTCATCTTGTTTGAACTGCTTAAGTAAGTCATTTTTTAACTTTTGATGTCATCCAACTCCGTCACAATAATAGAATAGTCATTCTGACCAATTTGTTTTATTCTCTTATTTGCAGTTTGCCACACTGATATATTTGTGACAAACTTGAGGTTTAGTCCAACGCCTTTCGAATTTGCAACCAACCCAACCGCTAAACTTTATGGGTTGCCTGCTATTGCAGGGAAAGGAGAATTGCAGGTAGTAATGCACTTTTTTAGTCGTGTATACATATCACCTTTGAGTTGATACATTTATAAATAATAAAATAATAAAATGACTGTTTATATATGAACCAAGGAAAAAAGATTACATTTTCATACGAAAAAATTAGAAACATAATGAAATTCATCTCCCAAAACTGAACTAACAGAAACACAAACAAAACTATTACTGTTTTCTACAAGTCCTGACGATGCACTATCGGTTGCACTAGATTTTGTCGTTAGTGCTTTCTGGGGAACTCAACGAAAAATTCCCAGTGTTTTTGTTACGTGAGTTTCCTCACTGATAATGAAGCACTAACGAAACTATTCGTGTTTTCTAGAAGCACCAACAATGTACTATCAATTGCAGTAGATTTGATTGTTAGTGCTTCCTGGGGAGGAAACTTCACGTTTGTCCAAGATTTTTTTGTTTCTAGTATCCAAACTATTGCACCACTAATGTTAAGAGTTAGTGCTCTAGGAAGCACTAACGAAGCACTAACGATTGTATTAAAGATATCATTAGCGCTTTTGAATTTGTAGGGCATTTGACCCAATGAAATATTCCCCATGTATTTATTGGAGTTTCGTAACCAGAGGTGATCACTTTGACCTAATCTCACTCAAACTCACGCTCACAAACTCATTTCGACCTCAGCTCATAAACTCATTTCGACCTCACGCTCACATCACCAGTCTGACCTCACGCTCAAATAACCAGCCTGACCTCACGCTCACTCAACCTCACGTTCACATCACCAGTCTGACCTCACGCTCACATCACCAGTTTGACCTAACGCTTACTCAACCTCACGCTCACCTCACCAGTTTCACCTAGAGCTCACTCAACCTCACGCTCACATCACCAGCCTTATCTCACGTTAAGTTCGTGAGGTTGAGGTCGAGTGAGCGTAAGTTTCGAACTCGTGGGCGCCGTCCTCATGAGTTTGGACACCTTTGTTTGTGACATGTAAGTGGGCATATCTACACTAATAGCGAACCAAACGAAACCATTAGTGTTTTCTGGAAGCAATAACGATGCACTAACGATTGCACCAGGTTTAACTGTTAGTGTTTCCTGGGGGGCTAAAGTGAAGTTACACCCCAAAAGTTTTTTGCTTTTAGCGTCCAAACTATTGCAGCACTAATGTTCCGACTTGGTGTTCTAAGAAGCACTAATAAAGCACTAAGAGGTATCATTAGCACTTTTGAATTTGGCGGGAATTTGAACCAATGAAAAATTCCCCATGCATTTCTTATGCGCTTTTCGTGGATTTTAATAGGCCATATCTACACTAATAGTGAAGCGCTAACAAAACTATTAGTGTTTTCTGGATGAACTAACGATTGCACTAGGTTTAATCGTTAGTGCTTTCTGGGGGGGGGGGGGTTAACGTGAAGTTGACCCCCCCCAAAGTTTTTTGCTTCTAGGTTCCAAACTATTGAAGCACTAATGTTGGGAGTTGGTGTTCTAAGAAGCAAGAACGAAGCACTAACAATTGCACTAGAAGGTATCATTAGCGCTTTTGAATTTGGCGGGAATTTGACCCAATGAAAAATTCCCCATGTATTCCTTACGGGCTTTTCGTGACATGTAATTGGCCAAATCTACACTAATATTGAAGCACTAACGAAACTATTAGTGTTTTCTGGAAGCACTAACGATTGCACTAGGTTTAATCGTTAGTGCTTTCTGGGGAGCTAACGTGAAGTTCCCCCCCCCCAAGGTTTTTGCTTCTAACGTCCAGACTATTGAAGCACTAATGTTGGGGATTGGTTTTCTAGGAAGCACTAACGAATGCACTAGAAGAGATCATTAGTGCTTCAATGGTGGGGGGGGGGAGGAACTTCTCGGACGTGAATGTTTGGGTTTTCACTTTCACTTAAGTACTAGAACGCAAATTCAAGTTTCCAACGCTCTATCTTCAATAAGGTTTTAACAAAAATAAACACTACTACATAGAGATATCTATAGGAAACATCGTGAAATTCCTGAAACAATATCAATTTGGGTGTTTCATGTAATTCCCTGTACGTCACCGCATCTGAAAGTACAAATTGTATTTATTCAACAAAGAGCACCAAATTTTTAATTCATATACGTAGCCACATAATGTATCCTGAAGCTGCATTATTAGCGTAGCGTGAATTATATTTAGGGTTTGCAGTTAGATGGTAACTAACTTTGAATGGTTCTTGATGTATAAACACTGTATACCTATGTGTAAAGTATAAAGGATCGTAATCCGAAAAAAAGAGAAAAAGAAAAAAATAAATAAAGAAAGCACAAAGTTCGCAGATATATTGTCACTTCCACATTTTCATAGAAAACTCAGTTATTAATATATTAATATTATTTCTTAATATTATTGGGCTTCATATCGTATTGATTCTTTGTGTTTCCCTTAGCATGAATATTTTTTATACCTACGTATCTAGTTGTATGATATTTTTACCTATTTATATACATCAGGGCCCAGGGGGGTCGAGCCGTGCCATCGCCCAGGGCACTGGCGGCTCCACGGGGGGAGCGGAGGGGGCGACCGTCCCCCAAAGGTATTTTTTTTACTTCTAGCATTTATCGTTGGGAAATACAAATATTGTATTTTTCCGACCTATTCAATGTGTGTTACAAGTCTAGGAGAGTCTAATCAAAATGTGTGGTAGTTAATAATACTTAATACAGACATACAAGTATTTTTTTTTAAGTTTTACTATGCCGGTTAGGCTAAAGGAGACGGTGATGATGAGAGATGAGTGAAATGGTGGAATGAAGAAAGTGGGAGGAAACGGGAGAACCCCGAGAAAACCCACGAGCACGGTGTTTGTCCACCACAAAGTTCACTTGGCGGGAGCAGGACCCAGGACCCAGGACCCCAAGCACCAGAGATGAACGCTCTACCACTGAGCCACCGCGCCCCCCTACAAGTATTTGAATTGTGAATACTTCTTCTTGAGGTAGTCTAGTTTCTTGAGGTGGTCACATAAGACCCAAAGAAGAGACATTATTATTATTATTATTATTATTATTATTATTATTATTATTATTATTATTATTATTATTATTATTATTATTATTATTATTAAGATGCCCACATCTCGAGATCCTTTACAGTTAGAGACATAAAAGTTGGTAGTTTGATTTTTAATTTACAATAATTAAACATGTACTTGAGCGTTTTTTGCTCAAATGAAAACTTGACCCACGACCCACTGACCCTCCACCCACCGTGACCCACTCTGGACCACAACCCACCATGACACACCACCCACCATGACTCACTGTGACCCACCATGACCCACCACCCGCCGTGACCCACTCTGACCCACCTTTACCCACTACCCACCATGAACCACTTTCATCCACTGTGACCTACTCTGGCTCACCAAAATCCATCGTCAACTCTGAACACGATCCACGGCCCCTTTCTGTACTGACTAAACAGTTTACCCTTGTTATAAAACAAGACTGTGAAATTGTCACTAATCAGAGTTCGAATTTCTAGTCAAGCGCTCAAGCACCACTCTGTTACAACTACGGTGGATCTGACCCTTACGATATAAAATGCTAAAGTGTTTGTTAGTGAGGAAATTGAAATAGTTCGAGGTGTGTGCCTAAAATATACTTGTACTAAAAGAGTATTCTTGAAAGGGTTAATTTCTGAACGCATTCCAAAAGAAACTTCTTTTTGCAGGAAAATATCCCTGTACAATATGGAAAAGTTTATGGTTTCTTAGTTCACAGTATTTTTCTCACAAAAACTCTTGAAAAATCAGTTTTTCATAGTGTATAAAGGTGCTCGGGTACCCTATGTGAGAGCATCTCCATAAAGTATGCTCATAATTGAAATTTGTGTAATCATTAAAACACCATGTTAAATTTAAGTTACAAATATGCATAACTGCAATTATTATGAATATTTATTCAATGTAGTTTACCTAAAGCAAAGAAGACACTTACTAAAAATTAGGTACAAAGTTGTATAACACAAATACGCCATTAGTAATACAAGTATATATTTTCCATAACTCATAATTTTCCACCATAAAACAAATCTTAAATCGGGTTTATTTCCTGTTGATAACTTTTTCGCGGTAAATCATCCGCAGCGGAATGATGTCTATCCTTCAGCCAAGAAATAACTAGCTCGTCTACTTTGAGCTTGTCTAGCGGTGGGCCATTAACATTGATGAACAACAAGTTAGATAATCTTTGAGCACTAAGTCTATTTCAGTTATCTGTAAATTCATAAGGGGAAATTTCCGTTCGCACTCTGTCGTGGAAATTGATAATACTTCTACCCGATTTCTGCAACTCCTCATCGACAATCTGCTTGTTAGACTTAAGTCTGATAACGATTTTTACCCATCAGTTTTGAAATACTCAGCAAGAAGTATCATCTTTCTATCACCATACAACATCTTTTCCATATCGACCATGTCAGTTGGTAATGTCGACTCATGTAGAACAGAAACTCCATCTACCATGCCTTCGATAAGGAATCTTGTGAATAAATTATCAATTAAAGCCTGATAAACTGATGATTTCTTATTTGTTTATGAATTTAATTTTAGTAATTACACATAAAGGTTTGATGCCATTACCAAATTCCCTCCCCCGTCTAGAAAGCGAAAGGGAACGAGGTTCCTGGAAATTGTTCAGAGGTAAATGGGAATTTCCCTCTTTCTTCCCCTTCAATTACCACATTGCTGTTTGCCATGTGCCAAATTACTATGAATTTCAATTAAATTATCATAGTATAATTATTTCCTTGTTGAATTATCGATACTATTCAGTGGAAAAAAAAGATGAAATTTGAAAATTCCAAACCAAGGTATGCAGACCAACGTAAAAGGAAAAAAAGTGTAAAATTTTCCATATAATTATGCATACAATCCAAACTTAAAATTTCCGTGTAATTAAGCTTACAGTACAAATTTTATGCCTATTTTTCTCACGGCTTTATGGGTTGATTGCCCTGTGCTGTAAGCGCTCCATATAATAAATATAAACTTCAGCAATTATTATAGTAGAAAGCAATGAATATATGAAGCCAAGCACTGTATTTTTTTGTTTCTGATTTTTTTCTTATATAACATCGATCGTTTTCGATCCTTTTTACAAACCAACTCACTACAAATACTCCATATATAGAAAGTGCATCTCCCCCCCCCCCATAAAGAAGAATTTTTAAAATGCTAGGATGTTTATTTTCAATAAAGAGTTAATACACTGAATTTCAGCTGCATAAGTTTAACGGCTTGCGAGATACTCATTTTTTTTTCTCAAAAATTCGGATTCTGACTACCTCCTTAGGATATTATGTGTTATAATGAAAGTAATATTGAATTGAATTGAATTGAATTGAAAAAGGCTTTATTCAAGCGGGCGAGGTTCAGCATATTGCTGTTCTACCACCTAACCCTTGTCAAGGAAGTACATTGTGTTATAGAAAAAACATACAATCAATTGAGTACAAAAGATACGGTTACATACAAGAAAAATACAGGTATACAGTAAGATGATAAAAAAAAAAAGAATAGAGAAAAGTGGTACTTTTAACAAAACACACACACACGCACAAGTACAACAAGTGAAGAAGGAAAAAAAAGGCATACAAATACGAACATGAAAACAAACACATACCAATCAATAACAAAGAGACAAAATAAGCTATGCTTGTGATTCACAATGCAGGGAGGAGGGTGATGAAATATTTTTACAATGCATGATTATTTAATAAAGAATATGTACAAAGTGAAGTCTGATTTCATTTACGTGGTTCAAGTGATAGAATACAAATCATGGGTACCTGAACTTAAATTTTGTTGGCTGAGTAAATAAATTTTTAACATTTTCTTGAAAGAATTAAATGTGTTAGCTTCTTTTACTACATTTGGTACAGCATTCCATGACTTTGGTGCTAATACTAAAAATGCCGCAGTGGTTTGCTTGAGTCTACAATATAACATCCCAGTTTGGATTAAGGCCTAACTATATACAAAAAGTCATTTCATTTGACTTTGCAATTTGGCCGTGATGATCAGGCACACATAGTTACATTCAATTTTTTATATAATAATTTATATATTACAGTGATTCAAAAATGTATTTTTTGTCAGTAGTTAGCTCCTCTAAAAACTCACAGATCTCGAAAGCCAAGTAGTAGTATAAGTCTTATTGCTATTATTACAATTAAAAATATCAATATCCAAAAGTGCCTGAAGCTCGTTTTTCACTTGGTTAGATATAATCACCTCAGGTAAGTAGACAGAAACAAATAGAAAGGAAGAGAAATGAAGGTCTTGAAAGTAAAACGAAGACAAATTTACCAGTCTTCAGAAGATACTTTCTACAATCAGTGAGCAGAGTGGGTCGGTAGATCATACTGAGTCGGTTGGTCGCAGTGGGTCATGGTAGGTGGTGAGTCACAGTGGGTGGTGGGTCACAGTGGGTCATAGTGGGTGGTGGGTCACAGTGGGTCACAATCTGTTGACCCACGACCCACCGACCCACTCAGAAAACTTGATCCCCTTGACCTACTGACCCACCAACCCACTGACCCACTCCATCTCTGCTCGTGCCTATCCGGCCTCCCCTCTAAAGCCGCCACTGCTCAGAGAACAAATGATAATGCCACTAGTAAGAAGTATCTACTCTTGAATAAATTCCTAATTGCTCTTTCTATACTAATTTGAGGACCCTGAATCCAATTGAACTATTTTAAAGCATATCCGTCCATGGAATCATGAAAACCACTACCTCAGAATTTGAATATAAATAAATATAAATATCCTAAGTTTCAGATTTTTTCGTCCCCTCATGCACCGATATGTTTAAACATCGTTCCTTTGGCCTCAGCGTCCTCAAAATTAGCATAAAAAATAGCAATTCGAAACGTATTTAAAAATCGAACCTTTACCATTGGTATAAACGGAGATTCAAAAATTCCAGTTTTGAGGTCATTTGGCTAATGACCCCATGAATGGATTTGTTTAAAAATTGGATTTAGCGTTCAAAAGAAATCAGAAATTTGTCGAAGCTACGGCACGTTTTACCAGTCTTCTTGGAGTTAGTTAGTCCTGTTAAGGCTGTACCACCAGGAATTGCACCCGGGACCCCGTGAATGATAGTAAGCTATAGATATTATATACAGATATAATATATATATCTGTATATATATATATACAGATATAATATATATATCTGTATATATATATATATATCGTGACAGGCACGTACGTAGGACTGTATTTCGGGAAGGGGTTGAAATTTAAGATGAGAATAAATTATATTAATATTTGTTAAATTACCACCAAAATTAGACTACATTTGCAGAAAAGTCGAGATTTTGGGGAAGGGGTCCGGACACCCTGGATCCATTCCTTGAGTACGTCTCTACTTTGTAATCTGATACTTCTACGTCGCTGTCTGTCATTTTTGTAAAAGAATATTTATGATGTGCAAGATAAAAGGACACGTTTTATAGATTTTTAAGTAGAACTGAAGATAAGATATTTTCCATAAGTAAAAGCTTTGCATTGTTATAATTAAATATAAACTAATTATTTGCTGAGCAAAACTATTTATTTTCATTAAAATTTAACACGTGTTACAGTTTCGCCAACTAACTCTTTGGCTTCATCAGACACTAAGTGATACAGGATAACTGTACAATCGTATATACATACAACAGCTAAGATATCTTTCTCCTGATTGGCTACTGGCAGCAACAAATCCCTTTCAATATACTTATTTCAATATACATGTTAAATTTTAATGAAAATATATAGTTTTGCTCAGCAAATAATTAGTTTACATTTAATGAAGATAATAATATAAAGAGTGATCTTATGCAAGTAAATTATCAAAGTCATTACTTAATTGGTACAGCAAAAGGCAGGATGCACTTGCGTTCTTTTGTCACTGCGGCGATGAACCTTCAGGTTTATTAAGCCGTAAAGTTAGTTGTAAGAAGATAGCACAGCGTGCTTAAGAAGGGTAAAAATAAGCTTTTATTCTTCATTTTAAATCAGTACTATTTATTATATAGTAGTCTATATGCTACTTATGGCGATCATTTTGGAATGTAGACTTTTATTATTATATTAATTAATTAAAAACAATAACTGAAAATCCTAATTGCAATTATTTTATAGAGTAGTGTGGTGGACTGGCTCTGTGAAAAGGACAATCATGCTGGTATTGGAAGGGCACCCTACCGATTAGTTAGAGAGGAGATATGTCGTTTATAAGATGTCGTTTGCTTTAGGCAGGTCGTATTATGTCTATAATCACATATTCGTTTAAATATAACACATTATGTTGAAATACAGATACAGTGAAACCTCTACTAACGGACACCTCTATAAAGCGGACACCTCCCGTAACGGACATTTGTCATCCCCAAACACTACAATAGAAAAAAAAACATATTGGCAAACCTCTCTAAAGCGGACACTCTCTAGTACGAACACGGACAGTCTTTTCTGTCTTTTATAGGTATTTTTTACTTCCGTATTACGGACACTTTCTCTAGAAACAAATTAAAAAGTATAGTAAAAATTCATTTTTTCATATATGTGTCACCAAGGAAGCAATTAGCTTGCTCAACTATCTGCTCAGCAACCCAGCGTCTCTGTTTAGCAACACTCTCATATCCTTTGCATGCATCCCACTCCCACCCAAGCTATTTTAGACACAAAAGTGATTGACAGTTGCCCGACGTTTAGTGTGACATGTTATGCTACTGTCCCTCTGGAATCTCTGAGCAAGCAGAAGACAAGTTTGATATATTTTGCCTGCGGTTACGCATATTGTCTCAAAAAGACACTTCTGGACTGCAATTAACCCTCAAATTAAAGCGACATACTGAAAACGTAGTAAGTAGTGATAAGTGTAAAGTGCAGAGAACTATAGTACCGGTATCTTATTTCAATGTTGTGCCTCGAACATAGAGCATTGGATGGCGGAGGATAATGCAGGTATCGTAACATTTTGGTAATATTCGTAAATACACGGTTCATACAAAAAAAATGTTTTCTAATTACATATCACCTTGATTACTAATTTACGTAAGAAAATATTGAAACCTCTTTAAGGGGGACACCTCTCTATAGAATGTAGCTCAAAAGAAAGGACAGCAGTCTCCTGCATGAGTTAACAGTTAAAACAAGAATAAACATGATTGAGTATCATTGATATAGCAAGTAGCAAGAGCAAGGAATACTAAGGGACTTTTTTTTTTTTTTTTTGTCAAGGTTGGGTTTTGATTTTCTATTATATTTTATTTCACAACAACAAATTTCAAATAGATATTATGAACAAAACACATCCTAGAGTATGACGTCATTACTTACCACTTTGTCTCCCTTCTGCTTAAAAACACAAAACGTGCTTTGTTGTGTGTTATGGTATACTAAAGGATTAACTATTCCCAAAATATCAAATTTTTTAAAATCCAGACCCATTGGAGATATTGGACAGAAAAAATTCTAAATTGGCATAATTCCCCAATTTTACTATTTTTCAGGTCTTTGGGAGCAGCTACAGGCCTGTAAATTTTTGTGTATTAACTTAAGGCATCGGACTACATGCACACACAAATACAGACCTCTACGTCAGTTGTTTCCTCATCCCGAACATGTTTACAATGTCCAAAAGTGTTCCTACTGTAGGCCCTGATTTCACCTCCTACCAATGGTTGTAAACAAAAATTTTAAGAATGCATAAAAAGGTAAGCAAAAATGCAAAGTTTTAGCTCTGCACCAGTTGGAGACGTCCAGCAATTTTCAATTTGTTAGGACAAACACATGCTGAGATATTCAAAACAACGTAAACGACTAAAATAAAAAAAAGCAAAATGGCGGCAGCCGTTGCGTCGACATGGGATGTAAAAAAAATAGTTAATTGTGGTTTTGAACTACCCTGATATAGGATAAACATTCATGAAAAAATTATATTTTGTTTCGAAAAGGTTGATAGGCAATTTTTCTTTTTTCTCGATCACTTTGCTTAGATTGACCCATATACTCAAAGTGAAAACGTTCTAACGGTGATAAGCACTGTTGAATCCAACATATTTGTTAATGTTCTCCGACCAGGAATTTATAAAACATATTTCCCCCCTCTTAAATTATTCAGTAATCTATAAGTTTGTAAACTGCGAAGAATTTCATCTCAGTGTTATTGTATTACATCAGTGAAATATTAAGTTATTTAAACAAACGTACGTATATTTAAACTAGAGTAACAAGGTGTAACAGATCATTCCTTACATCAAAATCAAAATAAAAGAAGTTCCAATTGATCTCGAGGAGAAAGTGTTTAGTGTCGTAACTAATACCATTCATAAGTTTGAAAAAATACATCAAAACTTCCATTGTTTCGAATATGAGACACCGTAGAGAATGACATTTCATGGTAGAGTAAAGGAAATTATATAGTTTTGTTAAAATTTTTGACAATGTCATATACTAAGTGTAAAGAAGAAATGGATAAGGAGAAGTGTCGTGCGTAACGAATAGCAAATAACAATGTTTATACGAAATTTCTCAAATGAAAGATTGGATTATAATACAATGTGTCTTCCAGAAGACTATTTCTTAACGTTTATGATTCTCAACAAGAGATTTTGTATTCAAACTGCTGTTGAATACCCCGATAGAGGTTTTCAATGGTTTTCTTCTCTGGTAAGGAGATGAATGTCAAGCTAGTCCTTATATGTATATAAAGAGATCAACTTAAACCCGTTCAGTGGTCCTAATTCATGAAATAAATTTTATTTTCAGCAGAAATCTGTATACTATCTAGAGGTGTCTATGTTTAGCGTCCAATAAAAGTATTGTACAGAAGGAGTCACCATGAGCGTTGAGACACTTGTCCCACTGTATCACTAACTTACGGCTGACTATCAAACCAATCACGCACAGCGTCCTCAAACTCAGTATCAGACTGAAATCTCTGACCTTTCAATCTCTTCTTTAGAGGCCAAAAGATGTTAAAGTCACAAGGTGAAAGATCAGAGCTGTAGGGTGGGTCTCGCAACATTTCCCACTTGAATCGTTGAAACAAATCCTGCACTTAGTTTGCAACATCTAGACGCGCTTTGTCATACAACACAATGACTCCAGCGGTCAATAAACCACGCCTTTTGATTTTGATGGCTCACCGTAACTGTGTCAAGGTCTGACAGTAGCGTGCGGCGTTGATGGACTGTCCTTGTTCCTTGAAGTCGATCAATAATGGTCCATTACAATCATAGAAGAAAGACACCATAACATTCCCAGCAGACGGTTGGGTCTTGAACTTTTTGGAACGTGGAGATGAGGGGTGTTTCCACTGTATACTTGAAGACAGTGCACTCGGTTCAAAATGGTGACACCAAGTTTCAGCCTCAGCAACAATGCGCAGCAAGAGATCGTTACCTTCCAAATGGTGACGTGACAAATGTTTAATGGCGCAACCCTTACGCTCCAACTTTTGGTCTTTTGTCAACATCCTGGGAATCCATTGCGCACACACTTTATGATAGGCCAGAACTTTCACAATTTTCAGAGCAATATCATAACTCATTTTTAACCAGTTCACTATGGATTGAATACTAATGCGTCTATCCGCACCTATAACCGCATTCAACTTTTCATGCGTGTCTTCTATGGCAACAACATGATCTTGACCAGGACGGGGATAATCAGTGGTTTGTTCACGCCCGTTCCGAAGCATACTGGCCCAGTCCACCATTGTTGTTTTTGAGACGCATGCATCACCACACACGTCTTTTATACGCCAGATCACTTCAGCTGGTTGACAACTTTCGGCATTCAGAAACTGTATAACAGGACGCTGGTTCTATTAGGACGGATTGGGGATCATAAACGCCATCTTTCGCTCGTTATAGCTGCATAACGGAAACATGTATAAATAACATTCGTACACCAAACACACAGGGACATTAGATATTACACACCATTAAACAAACAATATCCTCCTACAAACTATATACCAATAATACATGGAACAAAAGGTTTCGGTTGCTCGCCCATATATATATATATATATATATATATATATATATATATATATATATATATATATATATATATATATATATATATATATATATATATATATATATATCCATTTTATTTAATAAATGCCTCACATAAGAGTGTTATTGCACCAGCAGAAAACTAGCTCACGTGACTCCAAAATATAAATCAGGTTTTAATGATCAAATACCAGGTTATCATAAAATAAGTATCACTGTTCAGAGAAATCTGGAGACGTAACCATTTCATAGAATGCAACCGATTTGGCAGGAGTATATTTGCAAACATGCAGAAGCAATTGGTGTAGAAAATGAAATTAGTTCCACTTTTCGCCACCAGAGGTAGTTGAGGCGCTGTATAACACCAAGTAAGTGCAACATGGAAGAAAAACGACACTAGAGATGCTAAATAAGGAACGCTGTATTCACCTCTCCTGTGGGACTCGTGGCATGATTGGGGGAGCGGTGGCTCAGTGGTAGAGCGTTCACCTCTGGTGCTTGGGATCCCGGTTCGATCCCAGCCCCCGCCAAGTAAACTTTGTGGTTGACAAACACGGTGCTCGTGGGTTTTCTCGGGGTTCTCCCGTTTCCTCCCACTTTCTTCATTCCACCATTTCACTCATCTCTCATTATCACCGTCTCCTTTAGCCTAACCGGCATAACCGTGGGACGTAAAACTTAAAGATTTCATTTCATTTTTTTTTTCGTGGCAGGATTACCAATGCTACACTCCGTTGTCGGTCGTGGATTTACGGGTGGAGCGGGCTTTTGAGGTGAATCGTCCCCATTAAGTTCTTGGATATCTTACAAAAACGAAGTTAAATGTTAGTCTTTCCTGTGATCATAAAATGCAAGTTCTCTCCAAAATTCTAGGAAAAAGATTAGTGTCAAATCGCGCCTCCAGAAATTACTGTTTCTTCTCCAGTGTTAAGTACGGTAGCTGTAGTATGAAAGACAAATAATATTTATTATTGATATTGAATAAAAGAAAGGCCTTAATTATGCCCCCATGCGATGCATGGTATTGATTTGTACTCTTATTAATAACCACGTGGTGTAGTGATGTGTTATGAGCGATGATCGTGATGTGGGGTTCTGCCAAAAGGCAGGTCTTTGACGTAAAGGCTCCTGGGCAAGGAAAACCTATGGTGACTAGTTCCGTATGAGATGATGATGTTGTTCTAAGGACGAGACCTACAGGTTAACATGAGATGTGACTCATGTGGGTCTTCACCAGAAATGAACCCGGGACCCCTTTATCACAAGGCATAGAATATGGGAAGAAATAAATAAACAAACTCTGAATCACAATCAATTCACATCTGGCACATTGTGGTGCTCCAACTCGTATCACTGAAGCACATGCAGGCGTGAGTAAACACTTGAAGAAATAATTACAGCCTTTCTCATCATTTAGCATCACTAGTGTCGTTTTTCTTCCACGCTGCACTTACTTGACATTGTACAGTGCCACAATTACCTCTGATGGCGAAAATTGGAACTAGTTTTGTTTTTACACCAATCGCTTCTGCATGTTCCCAAATGTACTCCTACCAAGTTTGGTTGCATTTTGTCGAGTGGTTACGTCTCCAGAGGTCCCTGAACAGCGATACTTATTTTATGATAAGCTGGTATTCTCTTATAGAAAAAATAATCAAAGACTTCCAAGTTAAATTCACGCCACCTTATATTCACAGTTCGCAGCAGGCATTCTACCGAAAAGCTTAAGTCTCAAAAACTTAAGTACTCTTCTTCCCTGTGCAATTAAATATTTGAACAACAATACTCAATTAGATGTTATCTATGTTGGTCTCTCCAAGGCCTTTGATTCTGTAAGTGCATTCATCTTTTCCACAAGCTATCCAATAGGTTTAATATACATGCCAAATGTCTGTCTTTAATCACCAGCTACTTGAAGCACCATGAACACAAAGTTGTTTTATCAGGGGCGACACCTAACCCCCAACCTGTGATCTCGGATGTGCCACAGGGAACCTGTACTTGTACGACACCTGTACTTGTGACCTGTTCTGTATATGGACGACCTCTGCTCATAGTTATCAGCGGCATTTTACGTTTTGCTAATGATTGTAAGTTATAGAGAGAAATGTCGTGTTTCCATGACACGATGAACCTACAGGAAGACATAAATTACTTTATAGGCTGGTGTGAAATGTGACAATTGAAACTTAACAGCATGAAACGTGACAGTATT
Organism: Thermobia domestica; assembly: GCF_964235325.1. NCBI lineage: Eukaryota > Metazoa > Arthropoda > Insecta > Zygentoma > Lepismatidae > Thermobia > Thermobia domestica. The sequence goes on along the minus strand of NC_137461.1, from coordinate 53,452,177 downwards.
ACCATTGCTCTGAAAAAGTCTCCTCTTCACGCGCGCCCACAGAGAGTGGCAAGAAGGGGCAATTGCCCCCCCTGGCTTTTCGAAAAAGGTTAACATTTATAGGCTCTTCTGGTGACAATAGTATACTTTTAAAATCAACATCCACTAAATGATTTAGAGCAACAGAATTTAGTCAAATACATCCCTAAGATTTTAATCTACTTCTCTCCCACATGTGATGTTTCATATTTTTTCAGTAATAATTATCCTATATTCAGCCTGATGCTGTAAGCAATGCTAAGTATTTTGAATGATAGTATCCGTCACTTGAGTTGAAAAGATAATTTCGCTCTTCGGTGTTTCTTTTGCTGACGTGCTACTGATAGCAATGAAGTTTTGTTTTGTTGGGTTTCATTGTAGCAATTGTGTGTGTGTGTCTTTTCCCTCTTGGAAAATATCCTGCGGTCGCCCATCCCTCTGAATAACATATGAACGGTTCCTCTATAAAACATTTTGTTAGTCATAATGATATTGGTGTCAGCTTTGACCAAAACCTCACGTTCTCTGACCACATCTTCTATACAGTTAAGAAATCGATGCCTATATTGGAGCTTCCTTGCCGATTTATTGAACCACGCAGTATGGCATCATTAGCAACATTTTATGAAACACTAATGCCAAAAACCGAATACTGCTCTCCCATATGTCCCATGACAACACCTACATATTTGTATAAACTTGGTTCTGCTCTCAATTTCTTTGTTGCTGTAGTACGCTTTCCTGTTTCCGCACTTCGGATATTACGTAAGGAGGAACTTTTGCGATACATTAATATGCAGATCCTAGGAGTACGCAGAAATAACTCTGACTTTAAATTTCTTTATAAGATAGTGTTAATGGGAATCTAAGTTTGGTAACTCTACTTCAAGGACTATCCTCACGTTTCTCAGGTGCATTTCGCCAGCCCCCCCCCCCCCCACCTTGGAGTTTCGAAAAAAAACCTATGCCAATCGTTTGTGCTACGTTTGTGCCGGAATGTACCGCAAAAATTTTCGTTTGTACCACTTCCGGTACGAAGTTATAATAGTTTTAAAGTGGGGGGGCTGAGGAAACGGCAGCCCCACCACCTTGGAATTTCGAAACGAAACCTATGTCAATCGTTTGTGCTACGTTTGTGCCGGAATGTACCGCAAAAATTCTCGTTTGTACCACTTCCGGTACGAAGTTATAAGGGTTTTGAAGTGGGGGGCTGGAGAAACGGAAACCCTCAACAGTGAAATTTTGAAACAAAACCTATGCCAATCGTTTCTGCTACGTTTGTGCCGGAATGTACCGCAAATATTTTCGTTTGTACCACTTACGGTACGAAGTTATAAGGGTCTTGAAGTGGGGGCTGGGGAAACGGCAGCCCCCCCCCACTTAAAAATTTCAAAGCAAAACCTATGGCAATCGTTTGTGCTACGTTTGTGCCGGAATGTACCGCAAAAATTTCCGTTTGTACCACTTCCGGTACGAAATTATAAGGGTTTCAAAGTGGGAGCTGGGGAAACGGCAGCCCCCCCACTTAAAAATTTCAAAACAAAACCTATGGCAATCGTTTGTGCTACGTTTGTGGCGGAATGTACCGCAAGAATTTTCGTTTGTACCACTTCCGGTACGAAATTATAAGGGTTTTGAAGTGGGAGGCTCGGGAAACGACAGCCCCCTACCTAAAAATTTCAGAACTAAACCTATGCCAATCGTTTGTGCCACGTTTGTGCCAGAATGTACCGCAAAAAATTTTGTTTGTACCACTTCCGGTACGAAGTTATAAGGGTTTTGAAGTGGGCGTGCTTGAGAAACGGAAGCCTCCAACCTTGGAATTTCGAAACAAAAGCTATGCCAATCGTTAGTGCTACGTTTGTGCCGGAATGTACCGCAAAAATTTTCGTTTGTACCACTTCCGGTACGAAATTATAAGGGTTTTGAAGTGAGGGGCTGGGGAAACGGAAGCCTCCAACCTTGGAATTTCGAAACAAAAGCTATGCCAATCGTTTGTGCCGGAATGTACCGCAAAAATGTTTGTTTGTACCGCTTCCGGTACGAAGTTATAAGGGTTTTAAAGTAAGGGGCCTGGAGAAACGGAAACCCCCTACCTTGGAATTTCGAAACAAAACCTATGGCAATCGTTTGTGCTACGTTTGTGCCTGAATGTACCGCAAAAATTTTCGTTTGTACCACTTCCGGTACGAAGTTATAGGGGTTTAAAAGTGGGGGTGCTAGAGAAACGGCAGCCTCCAACCTTGGAATTTGGAAACAAAACCTATGCCAATCGTTTGTGCTACGTTTGTACCTGAATGTACCGCAAAAATTTTCGTTTGTACCACTTCCGGTACGAAGTTATAAGGGTTTAAAAGTGGGGGGGCTAGAGAAACGGCAGCCTCCAACCTTGGAATTTCGAAACAAAACCTATGCCAATCGTGTATGCTACGTTTGTGCCGGAATGTACCGCAGAAAGTTGTTTTTGTTCCATTTCCGTTACGAAGTTATATGTGTTTTCAAGAGGGGCTCTGGAAACGGCAGCCCCGCACCCAGGAATTTCGAAATGAAACCTATGCCCACTCTTTGCACTACTTTTGAACAGGAACGTTTCGCTAAACTCTTTTCTGTACCACTTCCGGTACAAAGATACGAGAGTTTCAAACTACGGGGCTGCCGTTTTCATACCCCCTCGGAATTTCGAAACGAGACCTATGCAAATCGTTTAACAACATTTGTGTCGGAATGTATCGCAAACATTTTTATTTGTATCACTTCCAGTACAAAAGTATGACATTTTTAACTAGGGGGCTGCCGTTTACAGAACCCCCCACCTTGGAATTTTGAGATAAGACTATGTCAATCGTTTGTGGTACGTTTTTACCGGAATGTACCGCAAAATAAAATACGTGCCTGAAATTGGCCTCCCACCTCTCCCAAATTACACCAAACGTTGCACATCGTTAATTCATCGTTAGTGCACGTTAGTGCATTTAGAACTAACGTTAGTGCTGTCAGCGTTTACGAGATATTGAAGATTTTGGTGGGGGACCAACTTCATATGAAGTTAGCCCCCACCCATCTTTATGCAGACAGATTTTCACAAAACTTAGCGCATCGTTAGTGCATCGTTAGTGCACTTAAACACACTAAGCACTACCGTAAGCGCTACCATATTTTGGGATTATTCAAGATTTTCGGTGGGGGGGGCAACTTCAGAAATATCAAATTCTATACAAATAGAGGTAGAAACATGGGGTTGACGGTAATCGTTAGTGCACTTAAAAGCACTAAGCACTAACGTTAGTGCTACCATATTTTGGGATTTATTCAAGATTTTTGTTGGGGGGCCAACTTCAGAAATATCAAATTCTATACAAATAGAGGTAGAAACATAGTGTTAACGGCAATCGTTAGTGCATCGTTAGTGTACTTAAACGCACTAAGGACTAATGTCAGTTCTACAATATTTTGGTATTTATTCAAGATTTTTGGTTAGGAGTCAACGTCAGAAATATCAAATTCCATACAATTGATGTATAAATATGGGGTTAACGGCAATCGTTAGTGCATTGTTAGTGCACTTAAATGCAATAAGCACTAACGTTAGTGCTACCATATTTTGGGATTTATTCAAGATCTTTGGTGCGGGGCCAACTTCAAAAATATCAAATTTTATACAAATAGAGGTAGAAACATGGAGTTAACGGCAATCGTTAGAGCGTGATTAGTGGACTTAAATGCACTAAGCACTAACGTTAGTGTTACCACATTTTGAGATTTATTCAAAATTTTTGGTGGGGGCCAACTTCAGAAATATCAAATTCCATACAAAGTGTCAGTATTTTCAGGAATCAGTAACGAATGCACTAATTACTTTGTTAGTGCTTGAAGAGGGCGCAAATTCACGCTGACCACCAAAGATATTTTACTTGTAGCACCTACACTAATTAAGCAGTAACGTTAGGGGTTGGTGCACGAAGAAGCACTAACGATGCACTAAGGATTGTACTGGAAATGATCATTAGTGCTTTTTAATTTGGCAGAAATTTGACACAGTGAAAAACTCCCCTTAAATTTCTTATGTGAGTTTCCTGAGATGTAACTGGCCATAACTACACTAATAGTGAAGCACTAACGAAAACGGCTCTAATTTTTTTGTTATTGGTTGAAGTGGGGCGCCAAGTTCATGAAAGCTTCCAAAGGTTTTTTTTTACTTGTAGGACCTACATTAGTGAAGAACTAACGTTAGGTGTTAATGCACTAAGAAGCACTAACGATTTCAGTAGAAGAGGTCATTAGTGCTTTTGATTTTGACGGAAATTTGACGCAATGAAAAATTCCACATGAATCTCTTATGGAATTTTTGTGGCATATAATTGGCCATATCTACATCAATAGTTAAGCATTAACGGAACTATGAGTGTTTTGCAGAAGCGCTAACGATACATTAACGAATGAACTTATTTTTCGTTACTGCTTGAAGTGGGAACCAAGTTCAGGCTGGCCCGCAAAGGTTTCTTACTTGTAGCACCTACACTAATGAAGCACGAAACTTAGGTGTTGGTGCACTAGGAAGCACTAATGTTACAAGGAAAGAACACTTTCGAAATTATCGTGAACTTAGCCCCCACTACAAGCACTAACGAAAAAATTAGTTTTATACGTTAGTGCATTGTTAGTACTTCTAGAAGATACAAGTAGTTTCGTTAGTGTTTCACCATTAGTGTAGAAATGGCCAATTATAAGTCTCAAAACTCCCATAAGAAACACATGAGGAATTATTCATTGTATCAAATTCCCATCGCATTCAAAAGCACTAATTACCTCTGTTAGTGCAATTGTTAGTGCATCGTAATTGCTTCTTAGAGCACAAACACCTAACGTTAGTGCTTCATTAGTGTAGGTGTTACAAGTAAAAAAACCTATGGGGAAGTCAGCGTGAATTTCGCACCGACACTTTAAGCACTAACGGAAAAAATAGTCCAATTCGTTAGTGCTTCTATAAAGCACTAACAATTTCGTTAGTGCTTCACTATTAGTGTAGTTATGGCCAATTACATATCACGAGACTCACAAGAAATTTAGGCAAATTTTTCATTGAATCAAATTTCCGCCAAATTCAAAATCACTAATGATCTCTTCTAGAGCGATCGTTAGTGCATTGTTAGTGCTTCTTAGCGCATCTACATCTAAGGTTAGTGCTTCATTAGTAAATGTGCTACTATTAAAATACCTTTAGTGGCCAGAGTGAACTTAGCGCCCCCACTTCAAGCACTAACTAAAAACTTACTGCCATTCGTTAGTGAATTGGTAGTGCTTCTGGAAAACACTAACAATTTAGTTAGAACTTCAATATTAGTTTAGTTATGGCCAATTACATGTAACGAAACACATAATAAATTTATGGGAAATTTTTCATTGCATCAAATTGCCGTCAAATTCAAGAGTACTAATGATCTATTCTAGTTCAATCGTTAGTGCATCGTCATTGCTTCTAGAAAACACTAACAGTTTCGTTTGTCCTTCAATATTAGTGTAGTTATGGACAATTACATGTCACTAAACTCCTATAAGACATTTATTGGGAATTTTTAATTGCATCAAATTTCCGCCATATTCAAAAGCACTAATGATATCTTCTAGTGCAATTGTTAGTGGTTCTTAGTGCACCAACCCCTAACGTTAGTACTTCAGTAGTGTAGGTGCTACAGGTACAATATCTTTGGAGGGCACGGTGAACTTGCGTCAACCTAAAGCACTAACAAAAAATTAATGCCATTCATTAGTGTATCGTTAGTGCTTCTAGAAAGCACTAAATGTTTGTATGGAATTTCATATTTCTGAAGTTGGCCCCACCAAAAATCTTGAATAAATCCCAAAATATGGTAATGCTAACCTTAATGCTTAGTGCATCTAAGTGCACTAACGATGCAATAACGATTGTCTTTAACTGCATGTTTCTACCTTTATTTGTATAGAATTTGATATTTCTGAAGTTGGCCCCCATCTAAAACCTTGAATAAATCCCAAAATATTGTAGCACTGACGTCAGTGTTTAGTATTTTAAGTGCACTAACGATGCACTAACGATTGCCGTTAACTCTATGTTTCTATCTCTATTTGTATAGAATTTGACATTACTGAAGTTGCCCGTCCCACCGAAAATCTTGAATGAATTCCAAAATATGGTAGCACCAACGATAGTGCTTAGTACGTTTAAGTGCACTAACGATGCACTAACGTTTGCCATTAACCCCATCCCCATGTTTCTATCCCTATTTGTATAGAATTTGATATTTCTGAAGTTCACCACCCCACCAATTTTTTTGAATAAATATCAAAATATAGTAGCACTATCGTTAGTGCTTAGTGCGTTTAAGTGTACTAATGATGCACTAATGATTGCCGTTAACACTATGTTTCTACCTTTATTTGTATAGAATTTGATATTTCTGAAGTTGGCCCCCCATCAAAAAACTTGAATAAATCCCAAAAGATGATAGCACTAACATTAGTGCTTAGTGCTTTTAAGTGCACTAACCATTGCCGTTAACTCCATGTTTCTATCTCCATATGTATAAAATTTGATGTTTCTGAAGTTTGCCCCCCACTTTAAAACTATTATAACTTCGTACCGGAAGAGGTACAGACGAAAATTTTTGCGGTACATTCCGGCACAAACGTAGCACAAACGATTGGCATAAGTTTTGTTTTCAAATTCCTAGGTGGAGGGCTGCCGTTTCCCCAGCCCCCACTTTAAAACCCTTATAACTTCGTACCGGAAGTGGTACAAACGAAAATTTTTGCGGTACATTCCGGCACAAACGTAGCACAAACGATTGGCATAGGTTTCGTTTCGAAATTTCAAGGTAGGGGATTGCTCTTTCCCCAACCCCTCCACTTTAAAACTCTTATGACTTCGTACCGGAAGTTGTACAAACGAAAATTTTTGCAGTACATTCCGGCACAAACGTAGCACAAACGATTGGCATAGGTTTTGTTTCGAATTTCCAAGTTTGATGGCTGCCTTTTCTCCAGCCCCCCACTTTAAAACCCTTATAACTTCGTACCGGAAGTGGTACAAACGAAAATTTTTGCGGTACATTCCGGCACAAACGTAGCACAAACGATTGGCATAGGTTTCGTTTTGAAATTCCTGGGTGGGGGCTGCCGTTTCCCCAACACCCCACTTAAAAACTTATAACTTCGTACCGGAAGTGGTACAAACGAAAATTTTTGCGGTACATTCCAACAGAAACTTAGCACAAACGAATGGCATAGGTTTTGTTTCGAAATTCCAAGGTTGGAGGCTGCCGTCTCTGCAGCCTCACACTTTAAATGACTTATAACTTCGTACCGGAAGTGGTACAAACGAAAATTTTTGCGGTACAGTTCGGCACAAACGTAGCACAAACGATTGGCATAGGCTTTGTTTCGAAATTCCAAGGTAGGGGGTCGCCGTTTCAACAGACCTGACATTCAAGCTCTTATAACTTCGTACCGGAAGTGGTACAAACGAAAATTTTTGCGGTACATTCCGGCACAAATGTAGCACAAACGATTGGCATAGGTTTTGTTTTGAAATTCTTGGGTGGGAGGCTGCCGTTTCCCCAGCCCTCCCACATTAAAACCCTTATAACTTCGTACCGGAAGTGGTACAAATGAAAATTTTTTGCGGTACATTCCGGCACAAACGTAGCACAAACGATTGGCATAGGTTTTGTTTTGAAATTCTTGGGTGGGGGGCTGCCGTTTCCCGAGCCCCCCACTTCAAAACCCTTATAACTTCGTACCGGAAGTGGTACAAAAGAAAATTTGTGCGGTACATTCCGGCACAAACGATTGGCATCGGTTTTGTTTCGAAATTCGAAGGTAGGGGGCTGCCGTTTCCCCAGCCCCCACATTAAAACTCTTAAAATTTCGCACCGGCAGTGGTACAAGCGAAAATTTTTGCGGTTCATTCCGGAACAAACGTAGCACAAACGATTGCCGTAGGTTTCGTTTCGAAATTCCAAGTTTGGAGGCTGCCATTTCTCCAGCCCGCCCTAATTCAAAACCCTTATGACTTCGTACCGGAAGTGGTACAAACGAAAATTTTTACGGCACATTCCGGCACAAACGTAGCACAAACGATTGGCATAGGTTTTGTTTTGAAATTCGTAGGTGGGGGCTGCCGTTTTCCCAAGTCCCCACTTTAAAAGTCTCATAACTTTCTACCGGAAGAGGTACAAACGAAAATTTTTGCTGCACATTCCAGCACAAACATAGCACAAACGATCGGCATAGGTTTTGTTTCGAAATTCCGAGTAGGGAGGCTGCCGTTTCTCCAGCCTCCCACTTTAAAACCCTTTTAACTTCGTACCGGAAGTGGTACAAACGAAAATTTTTGCGGTACATTCCGGCACAAACGTAGCACAAACGATTGGCATAGGTTTTGTTTTGAAATTCCTAGGTGGGGGCTGCCGTTTCCCCAACCCCCCGCTTTAAAACTTATAACTTCGTACCGGAAGTGGTACAAACGAAAATTTTTGCTGTACATTCCAGCACAAACTTAGCACAAACGATTGGCGTAGGTTTTGTTTCGAAATTCCAAAGCCCCCCCACTTTAAATGACTTATAACTTCGTACCGGAGGTGGTACAAACGAAAATTTTTGCGGTACATTTCGGCACAAACGTAGCACAAACGATTGGCATAGGTTTTGTTTCGAAATTCCAAGGTGGGGGGTTGCCGTTTCCCCAGCCCCCACATTAAAGCTCTTATAACTTCGTACCGGAAGTGGTACAAACGAAAATTTTTGCGGTACATTCCGGCACAAACGATTGGCATAGGTTTTGTTTCGAAATTCCAAGGTAGGGTGTTGCCGTTTCCACAGCCCCCACATTAAAACTCTTAAAAATTCGTACCGGAAGTGGTACAAACGAAAATTTTTGCGGTACGTTCCGGCACAAACGCAGCACAAACGATTGGCATCGGTTTTGTTTCGAAATTCCAAGGTTGGAGTCTGCCCTTTCTCCAGCCCCCCACTTTAAAACCCTTATAATTTCGTACCGGAAGTGGTACAGACGAAAATTTTTGCGGTACATTCCGGCACAAACGTAGCGCAAACGACTGCCATAGGTTTTGTTTCGAAATTCTAAGTTTGGAGGCTACCGTTTCTCCAGCCTCCCCACTTTAAAACCCTTATAACTTCGTACCGGAGTGGTACAAACGAAAATTTTTGCGGTGCATTCCGGCACGAACGTAGCACAAACGATTGGCATAGGTTTTGTTTTGAAATTCCTAGGTGGGGGGCTGCCGTTTCCCCAGCCCCCCCACTTTAAATCCCTTATAAATTCGTACCGGAAGTGGTACAAACGAAAATTTTTGCGGTACATTCCGGCACAAACGTAGCACAAACGATTGCCATAGGTTTCGTTTTGAAATTCCAAGGTGGGGGGGCTGCCGTTTCCCCAGCCCCCCCACTTTAAAACTCTTATAACTTTGTATCTTAAGTGGTACAAACGAAAATTTTTGCGGTACATTCCGGCACAAACGTAGCACAAACGATTGGCATAGGTTTTGTTTCGAAACTCCAAGGTGGGGGGGGGGGGCTGGCGAAATGCACCTACGTTTCTCTTCCCGTAAGACCAAGAATACCCTTCTATTCTATTTTGCTCGCCCCTGGTTGGAAATTATACAGAGTTATCTTTTTTAGCTGCGTGTGTTTGACAAAGTAATTAAACGTCTGTTTGAAAAAATAAATTACTTTTTATTTTTGAACCCTTTGTTAACACTGGTGTTGTTATTGTTGTTGGTACTTTATATATATATATATATATATATATCCCAAACAAACACATTGAAATACACATCTAATTATTTTAGATGAGAAGTTAAAATACGAATTTCAGCCTTACACTGTCAAAGATTCCGACAGATTTAATATATTAATTGTCCCCTTGTTTCCCTCCTTTCTCGTTGAATTTCCAAAAATTCTTCCTTAGTGGTACCTTACGTGACGAATTTTATGTACTGTACAAATTTCACGTCTCTAGTTTAAGTATTTTGACCCTGGCATTGGTCAGTCAGTAGCCAATCATTCGGGATTTCTTCTATTTATTTATTGTTAAAGTTACTAGATACGGCATAATTTTGCCATTTTACACAGGTTATATATAATCTAGAAAAAAAAGAAAGACGGTACGTAACTAAAGTATCCGTGATACTTTTTTTAAATAAGAGTCCATAACTAGGAATCTCTTAATGTTATAGGGATATAATTTATAATTATTACTTCTCATTTAAAACAACAAAACACGTGTTACTGCAAGTTTTGAGTTTGACGTAGAAGGGAAATTTAATACACTCAATTTGAGAGAGAAATATGCGTATGTTGCAAAACTCATATTCTTTTTTCACGAAATGAATGATATTTCTCTTGTTTCAAAACCTGTAGAATTAAATTCCCATCTTACTAAGAGTTATTAAATAACCGTACATGGCACGGTAATACTGATTACATGTCAAGGAATGTATAAGCTATCTGTGTCACTACCTAACACTGTTGCCAGGTCCCAAGCTCCAAAAGTCGCTACTGTACCGTCAAAATTCCGCCACGTTCAGCTACCCTTACTGAAATTCCGCTATTTTCCGCTACATTATAAAATTAAACTTAAATGACTAAAAAAAAATGCTGTTAACAAAACTGCAAAAAATTCACACATTAATAATAGACCTAAATTCTAAATGGAAACCCCTGATTTAGTACTTCAGTAAATTTTATGAATTTAAAAAAAATAAATAATTTCAGTTTTATTTGAATAAATCATTCACGGTCAATACTTATCATTCTTTTATTATCATGTTCTTTATTAACATATGAACATTGTGTAACACAGGCCGGTAGCCAGCCCAAAACTGTAGGGGATGCCGGTAGAAGTTAGAGGGGGGCCGATCCAACCATATTATACTTTATCGGGACGCAGACAAGGTTGGACGACGACAAGCCTGGACACTTAATTTTGGTCGCTTCCGACAAGGTTGGACGACGACAAGCTTGGACACTTCTCAATTTATCCTCTTGCGCGAGGATAAATTCCTGAGGTGTCCAAGCTTGTTGTGATCTATCCCGACAAGCCTGGACACATCTCATTTTGGGTCGCTGACGACAAGGTTGGTCGACGACAAGCCTGGACATATTCCTGAGGTGTCAAAGCTTGTCGGGATCGATTTTGGATCACTGGCGGCAAGGTTGACCAACGACAAGTCTGGACACTTAATAAATAAATGGATATATAGTTGTGTTCGTCATATCCTTCAATATTGGACAACTAACCATCATTTGTGGTCACTTGGTGGGTGAATACGAAAGGTCTCAAAGAACCTTGGTATTAATCCACTAAGCAACCAGATGTTCGTTTTCTAAATTAAATGATCTGACAAATACAACTGTTTATTCACTTGTACGGGTGTACAAGGGCGGTTAGTGTTATGAATGTACAAGGGCAACTGTTCTCTCTGATTATACTGCAGTGTTATTTTTATACCACCGTGATATAGATGCGAGCCATGCAACTCTATATTGAAGGGCATGTATGTATGAACTGGAAACGCCTTAACTGGTAGAGTTTGTTGGAACAGACATTTCAAATTAGGTCGTTGACGACAAGCCTGGACACATTCCTGGTGTGTCCAAGCTTGTCGCGGTCGATCCCGACAAGCCTGGACACATCTCATTTTGGATCGTTGACGACAGGGTTGGACGACGACAAGCCTGGACACATTCCTGAGGTGTCCAAGCTTGTCGTGGTCGATCCCGACAAGCCTGGACACATCTCATTTTGGGTCGCTGACGACAAGGTTGGCCAACGACAAGTCTGGACACATTCCTGAAGGTGTCCAGGCTTGTCGGGATCGACCCCGAGATGCTTTGACATATCTCATTTTGGGTCGCTGACGACAAGGTTGACCAACGACAAGCTTGAACACAAAAAGTGTCCAGGCTTGTCGTCGTCCAACCTTGGCACGGTCCCACTTTATCACTATATTACAGTGGCGTATTTAGGGGGGATTCCGGGCTTAAGCCCTTTCACCCCGAAATCTTACTTACTAGAGTAAAGTATATGAAATATCTTGCTGAATTTTCACATTTTCAGGCATAGCCCCCCCAATGTTAGCAAAGCCCCCTCCGAAACAAAATCGTAAATAAGCCACTGCTATATTATAGTCCATTTGAAAACCTACCGTGAAAATTTTAGGGGGCAGCAAAAATTTAGGGGGACCGGGCCCCTGATTACGGGTTTGGTGTAACATCAGTTGTAAATATTTTTTCTTTTAAAAATAAAAGAAATGAAAGAAAAGGGATACATATGTTTTATTCGTTACTGCATACAGTAACTTCTTAATAATTATGTACGAATATTTACAGTAAAAGCTCCTTATTCGCGCTTCCTTCATTCGCGTTTTCAGTATTCGCGGATTGAAAAAATGCGACCCAATTCCTATATTCGCGGCTAAAGATTTCTTTATTCGGGGATCTAATCAGTACGTACATACATAATAATAAAAAGGATTCCAATAGGTACCCAACCCAATATCCTTTGTAAACGCCGTCAAATGAACTAATAAAATGTAAAATAGACCTTATCACAACTTTGCCTAAAGTATGTTGTTAAATGATATCGCCGCTGTATTGGTTCGGACTTTGACATAAGCCGCCTTCGCCGCGATCGGTGTTTTTGAGAATGTAAACAAACAGAATGAAAGCAACCTTGTTACTCAATGAATAAAGTATATTTTTAAATGCCGCCACATTATTAGACGTTCCGTCCTTTGGTAAGATCCGCTTTGCGTGTTTTATTGTTTCGTCTTTCCACTCGTTATAAAAATTGTGATCGAGTAACACGTCTCTACCGCTGTCTTCCTAATTTATACAGTAATGTAACCTAAAAACAAAAAAAAACAAAAAAAAATGAGAAACGAGTTTCGACACGAAAATAAAATCTATGTTACCCTTAAAGTGAAAATAGAAATGCTTGATCGTTTACGCCTTGGAAAGTCGTTTGCATCCATATCACGCTCATTCAATGTTAATGAATCAACTGTACGATGGATAAAAAAATCCGAAGATAAAATAAGGTCGTCTGTAGCTTCAACTTCACCGTCACCGAAAATTGTTCGTGATCCAGCAATAGAAAAAATGGAAGTGGCGTTATCATTATGGATCGAAGATCGCAACCAAAAAAGGGTGCCCCTGAGTGGTCCAATGGTCCGGGAGAAGGCAAAGCGTCTTTACACTCATTTTAAAGAACCTGATGGTAGTTGTAGTGGTAAATGTACAGATGGAGGATTACAAGCATCGTAAGGTTGGTTCAATAAATTTAAGGTGAGACAATCATTGCATAACATTAAAATCGTTGGAGAAGCTGCATCTGCACACACTGCTGCAGCAGAACGATATCCAGAAGAATTTGCAAACTTAGTTGCTGATGAAGGATACAACCTGAGAAAGTATTTAATGCAGACGAAACTGCACTGTTTTGGAAGAGAATGTCAAACAAAACATTCATTTCTAAAAGCGAAAAGTCTGCTCCTGGATTTAAGGCAGCAAAGGATCGAGTTACACTGCTGCTATGTTCTAATGCATCTGGAGATTGTGTCATTAAACCACTGATGCTTTACAGATCGTTAAATCCTCGGGCTTTATAAAATCAAAACAAGAACGACCTGCCACTGTTTTGGCGTGCTAATAAGAAAGCGTGGGTTACAAGCGCTATTTTTTGTGACTGGTTCCGGAATTGTTTTGTTTCTAAAGTTGAAACTTACTTAAAAAAAACAGAATTTAGACTTTAAAGCAGTTCTAGTTTTGGATAATGCACCAGGTCATCGTCGCGAACTTGAAACTATGCATCCAAATATAAAAGTGACATTTTTACATCCAACACGACGGCTTTGCTTCAACCTATGGACCAAGGAATAATCCAGGCCTTTAAACTCTGTTACATTAGACGAACCTTCAAAATCGTATTGGATAATATGGAATGTAATCCTGATATGAATGTTATGGAATGCTGGAAGAAATTTGACATAGCAAAATGCATCGTAAACATAAAAGAATCATTGGAAGAACTGAAGCCACGCACATTGAAGTTATGCTGGAAAAAACTGTGGCCTGCTCTGACTGCGGAAAATGACGAAGAATGTGTGGAAATTCAAACTTTGACTGCAAACATAGCCGAAATTGCGAATGGAATAGGACGAGATAGGTTCGAACAGATAGAATCAGGTGACATTCAGGAATTGCTTGAATCGCAAGATGAAGATTTGACTGAAACCGACTTGGAGGAAATGTTAAATTCACAGCCCATTGAAGAAGAGGCTTCAACAAGCACTGGAAACGTGACATTTAATTTGAAAAATCTTAGTGAAGATTTAAGAATGGCAAATGAGCTTCGTGATTTCTTTATGAAAATTGATCCGTCTATGGAACGAAGTCTTATTTTTAAGAGGCAAATTGCTAATGCCACTGCTGAGTATCAGTCTGAATTGAAGGAGCTTTTAAAAACTGCCAAGCAAGAAAAAATTACAAAATTCTTCAAATCATTGCCTAAGCCTGAAGATAATAATTAATCAATATGGTCAAAAACTTCAATTACAGTAAATTGATTTTTTTTATATATCTATTTTTTTTTTATTTTGTCACCTAGGAACATATCCCCTATAATCCCATAAAAGTTACCTTTCCGTATTCACGGTTCCTGTATTCGCGGCATATTTATGGAACATATACCCCGAGAATAAAGAGCTTTTACTGTACAATAATGTCACTTGACAACAAATTAATCAAAGATTAGTGTGCAAATAATGTTCATACACATATCAAATATAAAATTTATAAAATGTTTCATTGCAATTACCTTCAAGAAAAAAAAATTGTTTTCGTTTAATGCTATTTTTTTAATTTCTCTCCCTACGAAACTACTATAAAATACTATTTAACTGCATAAAAAATTATATACTTTTGTCTCTACAGTACTTCTACCTTACAGCAAGTGGACCCTTTCTCCCCAAAATCATACTCTGAGTAAGCCTGGACAAGCATTAAATGCACAAGATAGATTTCACCTTATTCGGAATCGTTTTGACGTATAATTTACGTTATACTAAAGGCCTGACTATTGCACGAAACATTTTACTCGAACTGTTTAGTATGTCACGTGTCAGAACAACTCTGCATAAGTCCCGAATTGATTAAATTTTGTCACATATTTTCTAACCTAACATAAATATTTTGCAACCTAATTTGTTCACTTCTTTGAAGCTATGGGTGAAAATTGGAGGTTTTAAGATAGGTTTTCAAAAGTCGCTACATTTTCCGGATTTTTCGTCCGTCGCCGCTTTGTCGCCAGGGCAACGAAAAGTCGCTACGCGTAGCGGAATCCCGCTACGGTTTGCAACACTGCTACCTAATATAATTACTTGCAATAATGAAGCAAAGGCTTAAAATACCCATAATTGCTTCTCCAAAAATAATTAACACTATAAAGAAAAAAGTATAAAACCAGCAGAAAAAGGGTAACCTGACGCTAACGCTACTCGAGTAGTTGATATCAATTAACTTTCCATCTGCGATCCTTTTAATGTCTTGTCTCCCATACACAAAAATTAAAACCCATTCGTTTTTTAATTACAAAATTTAACATAGAAAATAAAAGCAGTACAAGGTAATGTCAGTATTACAACACATTCCATCACGTACTCAACTATACTATAAAAAATAGATCATACGTATATGCTGCCACCTATGAACTACTTCAACACTAGCAACACATCGGGTGCTAATTGCTAAATATCAATTAGAGAAAATAATAATAATAATAATAATAATAATAATAATTATTATTATTATTATTATTATTAATAATAATAATAATAATAATAATAATAATTATTATTATTATTATTATTATTATTATTATTATTAATAATAATAATATTTCATTTTTCCATTTAAATAGTAGCATCCAACTGTGGGGTTTCCAGATTTATATATTATAGGACCGGTTGTTAAGAAATTGGAATAGCACCACTGGAGATATGTATTAAAGAAGCAGCGAAATTTCCTAAAACGGATATATTATCCCCCACAGGTGATTGAATGGAGCCGTCGTTAGGTGGAACAATACCCTTCGGGAACATCCACACTTATAACGTATAGTAGCCCTAGGTTCCGAAATTAAATTATTTAATGCACAAACAATGTTAAATAAATATAAAGAATTCCATCCAAAGAGGCTACTTCAATAGACATATTTTTTCAGCAATTAGGCTCATGACAGTAACTTACTAGAAAAATATATATCATGTGTAAGAATTTTTAAATATGAACAATTCTTAGTAACTTATATCAAACTTATTTTTTTTATAATTAATTAATACAGTAGTTAACTCACCAATATTTTGAGTACAATATTCCTCCTTGCAATTTGTATACTATGGGCATGGAACTTCACATAGAACATGTACTAACAAGATCAAATGGAAACACCCACTTTTTTTTTTAACGTAGCACCAAATAAACATAATTTCTTTCACGCATATACCGATCCTCAATCGTATTCTTAGAATATAATAGTATCACGTATTAAGACTTCAATTTTTTGAACTTCGCCTTCAAGATACATAATAACAATGGTTAATTAATAATGGGTTTTACCCATTTCGAACAAAATTCAAAACTCAGGATCTATCAGACTTCTACCTTTGGATTCAACAGCTAAAGTGCTGTTGCCTACAGACAGAAATTCAACGTGGGAAGATAGTTCACACAAATTCCGCTGTTGGCGCTGTTAGAATGTGAAGCTGATTATATATATATATATATATATATATATATATATATATATATATATATATATATATATATATATATATATATATATATAACTCTAAATGAACACCTCCTTACACATTCACCTCTCTTTTATTATTATTATTTTTTATATATAAAATATGCAGAATCTCTTTCGCCACAAAGTCAGGATTAATCACCAATCTTGTCTCACTATTCTTACTAATTAGCAGAAACATACTTCCCAACTACACCAACTAAAGAAAAATAAACTAAAAACAACAAAAAGAAAACTCCCAAAATACAATCAACCCACTACCATACTCTACACTCTCTCTCAACAGTTAGCAACTATAGTAATTCGTGCATGATTCGCATCTTTCATAAATTTAGAAAACACTTCCAAAAAAAAAAAAAAAATGAAATAGCGCCTAAATCAATTTCCTGATTTTCCTAAAGCAATATTAAATATAAAGCGAAAGCCATAATTATGTATATTTTTTCTACATATTATATTTTACATATTCAATAATAGAAAAAGAAATTACCTTGTAACTTACAATTTCCGGCTTGATTATATACTGAACAAATCGTTTCTAGTGGAAAATAAAACGTGGATCTATCTATAACCAATTTTATCCGAATAATCCATTTCCATCCAACTGCCGTGTCGTGACAAAACGCCGTAACTTTGGCGAAGAAGTTTTGCGAAAATGAGCCTTAAAGTTTTCATCCGAAAATGTGATCTGTATCGTGTAGAACCAGTGTAACTAGGCAATAATGGTCAACCAATCAATTTTCACCAAATTTAATCACACAACATGCATTTACGTAACATTACATGTAACCACGTGTTTCCAAAGTCAAGATACACTATTTCTACACGATACAGATCACATTTTCGGATGAAAACTTTAAGGCTCATTTTCGCAAAACTTCTTCGCCAAAGTTACAGCGTTTTGTCACGACACGGCAGCCAAGAGACATGACAATTAAACTGAAATCCGGTCCAACGGAATTCTCCATTAACAATTGACGATACAATCCAACGACTATTGGACTAAAAGCCTAATTTACAATTTAGGACGCGATACATTAGACATATTTAGACGGACACATTACAGGCCTGCAATGAGAAAACTATTTTAACATATAACACTTTAAAAAACATTTAAAATTATGTTCGTCTATCGTCTTATAGCACCAACGTAAATTTTCAATATCAATTTATGGTCCAAAATATATTCTACACATATTTCCTTTCCCCCTTTTTTCAGTTCTTAATGAAAATTTCTAATTAATAGGGATTCTCCTTTCTCTGAAAGGTTTTGTCATTGAGACATGTTCTCTGGGAATATCTCTGTCATTTATAACAGATTTAATCTGTAATGAGTTTCCACCAAGGCATTTCTGGACTTCGAATGGTCTCAACCAGCTTTCTGATAAACTCTTTATAACATTATCAGCTAAAGATGACTTGGTTTGGGCTTTAATTAAAAGTTTATCACCCACTTGATAATTAGTAGTTATTCTTCGCTTATTAAAAATTTTCTTTTTCGTATGCCATGCTTTCTCCATATTATGGAGTACATTTACCCACAAATTAGGGTCTTTCTTTTGAATATCTAGCTCCTGCACATTCCATTTTACATCTAATGGGTCTCCGCAGTTATACTTACAAACTAAATCAAAGGGACTACACTTGGTCTCCTCATGAACAGCGCTGTTAATCAAGTACTCTATTTCGTATAGACCCGTATCCCATTGATTCTGTCTCTTACTAAAGTATATCCTCAACGAATTTTTCAAAACTGAAATGTATCTTTCAGCTGCGTTTGAGGCACTATGGTACGGAGAAATCCGAATATCGCGAATAACATTACTATATAAAAAATCTTTAAATAGTGCAAAGCTATACACACTAGCATTGTCATGTGCCAAAGAGAATATAAAGCCATGTCTACACATTAATTTATATAAACGATTGATAACGGCTTCACTAGAAAGTACACGCAGTGGTTCTAAGAAAACTCGCTTGGAAAACGAATCTACTACAATCAGACAATGGCGTCCCGATCATGTACGGACCAACATGGACCAATTGTATGCGTATACCATCTCCCATTTACAAATTTTTCAAAATCTGATGTTAAATGACCCATTTGTTTCCTATTATTAGGTTTATTTTTCTGACATAGATCACAGCATGACATAAATTGTTTTATATCTTCTACCATCCCACTCCAAGTATATTTAGCTTCTATACGCCCAATAGTTTTTCTTATCCCTAAATGACTTCCGGGTAAAATACAACTATGATGAAAGTCTATAATACTATTGGCTAGACATTTTGGAAGACAAATCTTATAGGGTTTTTTATAGCTTTAGTCTTTTTACACAGTTTCCCTTTAACTAACTTATAATCCTCTAATGTCTCCTTCCGTTCTAAACGATGTATAATCTCCATTAATTCAGGATCTCTAGCTTGATGATCTTTTATGGATATGTTAGCAAATGGCATATTCCAGAGATTTACTAAACATAAATTATTAATCTCTTGCTCCATAGTTGGTTCTAAATACATAGATTCAAAATTTTCCTCGTCAAACAATCGTGACATAAAATCTGCACTTATATTCAAGTTACTTGAAACCGATTTTACAATGAAATCAAACGCTAATAATCGATACAATAAACTACCATTCCTTTTGACCCTTCGTATGTTACGTATAGCATACGATAAACCAACATGGTCTACCCTTATTTCGAATTTACTCTGCAAAAACGTTTTATATCGTTCCATGCATTCAACCGCCTCCATAAATTCCAACAAAAAGATCCGCTTATTTAAATCATATTTACGTAAGCGTCTAGAAAATAATTCTACCGGAACTGTGTTTCTCTGACTATCTAATTGCTATAACGTATCTCCTAAGGATTTCAGACAGGCATCTGAAGTGATTATAAAGGGCTTATTCAAATCTGGATGCTTCAATACTACATAAGCTTCAAATAATTCCTTTATCTGATCTAAAGCTCTTTGCTGTTCTTTTCCCCACTCAAATTTACACTTCGCCGAGCAAAGTCGAATTATCGGTTCCATCACTTCATGAAAGTTAGGAATAAATCTACTATAAAACTGTAAAAAACTAACTAAGCTAATCACACTTTTCCGATTTTTCGGTGCAGGTAATTTCCTGATAACTTCTATTCTAGAAAGATCCATACATAGATTTCCGTTTTCAACAACAAATCCCAAATACGAAATCTTTCTCTGAAATAACGCAGATTTATTAACTGACAATATTATACCAACTTCATTAAACTTCTGCAAAATTGACTCAATTAGATGTTTATGACTCTCTATATCTTTGCTTACTGCCACTATATCATCAAAAAACCAATCCACACCTTGTTCTTTCAAAGGATACAGCAAATCAGTTAAAACCTTTGACAAAATAAATAATCCTGAAGATATACCAATAGGAACATACTTATATTCAAATAAACCGCGATGAGTTAAAAAGGCGGTATATTGAGTCGAATTTTCACTAACTTTCAAATGATGGTATGCTGCATGAACATCAAAATGGCTGTAAATAACTCCCTCTGATAGACTAGCTAACACATCTTCCATACGAGGAGTATATTATACATTTAAACACATACGAACATTTAGAGATGGATAGTTCACTACAAGCCTTTTACTTCCTGACTTATTGTTCACAAGAAAACAAGGAAAAGCCCACTGAGAATTACTAAGACGAATTATTCCTTGAGCAAGTAAATCATCTAAAATTACATCCATTTGCTTTTGTTCTACTCGCGAAAGAGTGTAAGGTTTCTTCCGTATAGGTGTATCGTCCTTTAACAATATTTGATGTTCAAATCCATTTATACATCCTATCTTATCATTAAAAACATTAGGATATTCATTTATTAAATTAGCCACATACCCTTGCAAAGTATGATCCTGTTCCAAGAAACTAGGGTCTACTGTGATTGGTGAGAATGCCGATGGGCGCTGTTCAAAATGTCTTGATCTCTCCGGATACAATGAAGAAAAACTCTCTCCTGGGTTGGCAACAATGGGAGGATCGAAGGGCGCTGATGATATGGAAAACTCGCAGACGTCTGGGGACGAAGTCATCTCCCTTTCTGTACAACCATCCGTCCTTATAAACAAATTGGCGTAAACAGAAGCACCATCGCTACAAAATAAATCGCTTTGCGCAGAATAAGAATTATCTTTTTAGGAGGGGGGTGACAGATTATAAGTAAGTGGTACCACGGCACGTTATTGTTTCAATAAAAGTTTGTTATTATCAAAGTCTATCTGATCATTTATATATTTTAGTTCCTGGACTCCTACGATAAATGTAGGTTCTAAACCTTCTACTTGAAAGAACTTCAATTTGTAAGTTTTCTTATGAAATCTAATAAATAGGAAAACACAGGAGTGGAACTCGATCTTTTGTCTATCCACACGTACTCCACTAAATTTTTGCTCATAAACACGCACAGGATTGTTTAAAGTTTTATTCCACCTTTCAAAGTACTGTTTGTTCACTAATGAAACTGAGCTACAACTGTCAAGTCCTCCTTTTAATTGTTTCCCCATAATAAAGGCATTGACAAATGCTGCTATTAAGTTCTTGATCGGTCTTCTATTTTGACTCTCACTCTTAACGTCCCTAAAGTTTGAAGAAAGTTTATTAACTGGACCTTTATTCAACTTACTTGCTTGGGAACTGACCCGGGACCTCTCACTATTTGTAAAACTGCGTACCCGCTCACCGCTTCCAATGTTCAACTTAGCTTTACATTGGGAAAGTTTATGTGGGCACTGGGAAACTCTATGATTTCCTCGACAAAAATAGCACTGAACTACTTTTCTTCCTACTGTTCCGTTTTGTTGATGTTTAACTAAATAAACAAATAAGTTCCGCTGATGTAACTCATACTTTTCAACTTCTGCTTTCACAAATTCTAGAGACACTGGACGATTATATTTAAAAAGTTCATAACGTTTTTAAGGCTTCATCCCATTTAAAAGAATGTCAGTTAATGTTTGTATACCTTCTCTCCCGTGTGTGATGACATAACTATCCGCCACACTCTCGACCTGAGATATTATATTAACCTCCGGTTTTTGCAAACAATAAATATATTTACGTTCTATTTGTTGTTTACCTATCGGGGTCACAAATTTTGAATACAATAGGAACCAATATGTACCCATTGATTTGAACCCGTTATCAAATTAGATAACTCATGATTGATAAGGCCACTATTCCTTCCTAAAGCTATAATAAACAAAGCTTCTTTTGGGAACAACTTGAGTTTCATAATCTTATAAATCTCAAATAAGAAAAGAAAAATAATTCATTTCATCACAAAAAGGGATTCTTTTTTATTTTTTCTGAAAAACTATCATTGGCAGCTGATACTGTTAATTTATTCATATCCACAGAGAACGGCATAAAATTATGTATATATGGCCTACTACTTTCATTCTCCGTATTAATTTGTTTATCAATTTTCCAACAGCCTTTTTCATTTAAGGTAAAGCAGCTCTCATCTACCATAGGTGTGCTGAAACCAGTTTGCCTTAACTGACATACTGCAACACACTCACTCTCATTCCTCAATTCGTGAGTCGTTGCACCTGCCAAGGTCGAATTGTAAACACTGCTCGTATCTGAATCTAGCAACGGTGATAAACTACCAGCTGTTTGTGACTCAACTGCCCTACAGTAACTGTTCCTATATCTTTCATTTTATAAAAACGAAAAATCTTGCTCCGTCAAAAAATAATTTAATGAGTTAGGTATTATCAAACTACCATCTCCATTAGGAAAATGATTTAAATGTAACTGGCCCTGATGAGTACGTTCACTACTCGTATCTGACATGATACTGGCTCGAACCCCGCAATTTATAAAATTCAACTTTCACAAAATTATTTCTACATACAGCCAATATGTTACCCAAACAAGGAATATCCTAACAAGTAAGAACTAGATACGTTATCGTAACAAAAATATAATTTTCCAAAATTAACTTCACTGGTGCTTACTTGTTATTTCTTATTTCATATAGATCTTATTTCATATAGATTTCATATAAACATTATTTCATATAGATGAAAAACAGAACCTGCTTTCCCAAAACTATCCTTCCTGATACTTATAATTATGTTTATAATAATGAAAAATAAGAAGAATATACTTTAGCTGTTGAATTTGTATAACGCGACCTCCACCCATTATCCCCAACAGGCAGGGTTGAAAATAATCGTCTTTTAAAAAAACGTTTTTATGTTTAAAACGTTTTTTTTTGTTTAAAACGTTTTTAACGTTTAAAACAAAGTACTTTGTTTTATATAAAAAAAATGTTTAAAATGTTTATTTTGTTTAAAACAATAATCTAAATAGGCACTTGTATTACATTTTTACACTCTTAGGTATTGCTTGCTATCTATATTCAACCACTAGATCAAATTTCGGGAACTTCCCAAATCTCGATCCGCCCAAATGTTCAATTCCGGAGAAAGAAAATCAGGATTTTCCCGATCTCCGTTCACAGAATTTGTATTTTAGTTTTTTTGTGTTATGTCTGCATTCTTAATCTTTAAACGCCCATTGACGTAACTGCTATTTCAGGGCTTTAAACCTCAATGGCTCAGTCTTAAACCTCAAATTAAGGCTAGAAGATGGTTTTAGTACCTATTTATTCCTGCAAGATGCAGCTTTGCTGGTGTGCATTTTATGTATGTGGGAGGAGGTTAAATATCGTGTTTTTTATCAACAGTTTTTTGGGCGGCCTTTCCCCCTCTTGGGGGATAGATTCATAAAAATTGTTAAGTGAAGCAATGAAGTACGCCACGACATGGTAATATCGTGTATTTGTACTTCTTGCTTATATGGGGGAGCAGGGAGGGGGCAAAGTTAGCCAATTTTTGGAGTTTTAGTTTTTTGACGTAAATTACATTTATTTTTACAACAAACATCAATAGCTCAGTCCTTAACTAAACTAGAAAGATGATTTGGTACCAAAGTATTTTTGAGCGATGAAGCTTTCCGTCAGTTGCATTTTATGTACAGTATATAGGGGGTACGTGTGTATGGCCGAGAGAGGGAGAATGAAGTTGTATTTTTTTAAAATTTTTCATCAAGTTTTGGCGGGTATTCCTTCCTCTTTGTGGTATATTCATAAAAATTGGTATGTGAAGCAATGAAGTAGTCCCCTACATGATAGTAAACAGTATGTGTACTTGTTGTTTATAGAGAAAGAGGGGGTCAAATTTGGTTAATTTACATTTATTTTCGGGACGGTCCCATATAACACAAGATATATCTCACTGAAGTGATCTAGAAGCATAATTCTTGTTCGTGTACATGATGTGTGCAGCAAAAATGATTTGCAAATGGACGTGGTACTATAGTGGGGGAGGGGAGAGAATGTCTAATTCAATGAGTGTTTTTCTGCGCATATATATATTTTTTAAATATTTCCTACATAAAACGAATTCATTACGCAATGGCAGCAATGGCTACCATTTCTTACATTATTGTCACAAGTATGTGGCCTACACATTAGTATTATTTTATCAGCGTAGGGTGACTGCGAGGGTTGCCAGGGCCCCGCAAAGTCAATATTTTTCATATTTTTAATGATATTTTAGGTCTGTTCTTTTTCTACGAATACGGCGGGCATTTCACGAATGTTACCTCGTTGGAATTTGTGGTCTATAGGCTTTCCAATGGTGTATAACTCATGACTCTGTAATAATTAGGGGGTCACCAGAGCCCCGAACGTGAGAGTCTACCATTCTGTTAAAATCCCTGGCGGGTGTCTAGAGTTAATTGTGTTGTTATGCCGTAGACACTAATCATTATTAGGTACCCATGTTGCATCATAGAGGTGTATTTTGAAAACTGTTTAGTTAAAATATGTCATTTGCTGCTTGTAAGCTAGTCACTGCTCTTTTCTATGAGTTGTATTGTATTTGTCAGAGCATTTCTTCTAGCTTATGATGTGAGAACTGTTCATTATTATGGAAACGATAGTGATCAAAAAATACAAAAGTTTTGAATTTGTGAATTTGGATCTTAGAATAGTGTATAGTGTGTTTAACCTCCGTTATTCTTGCAAATTAAGAAATGTTCAAATACTTCACTTGAATTTCTGTTGGTTTAGTTATACGCACACTGAAGTGCAGAATTTCGTTCAGTAATTGCTGTTATAATAAGAATATAACTCTGCTTGTAATTTACTCCATGCACAAATCCTCCGGAGCGTGGGTTGTTTGTTAGAAAATTAAATTAGCTTCTTCAATCTGACATTTTAGATGTTTTAAACATGTCCAACCAGCACCAAAGAAAAACACGTTTAGAACAATTTGTTTAAAACGTTTAAAACAAACTGAATAAAACAACAGCCCTCCTTTTAAACATTTTGTTCTAAACATGTCAACCCTGCCCACAGGTGATTGAATGAAGCCGTCGTTACGTAGTAAAAATTTACCCTTCGGGCACATTCACACTTATAACATATAGCAGGTTCCGAAATTTAATTATTTAATGCACAAACAATGTTAAATAAATATATAGTAATCCTGAGTTCAAAAAAATGATTAGAATTAATGCAGCTACTACTCATAAATATACTTAATAGTATGATTAATCGGGAAAATAATATCCTTTGTTCTATTCATTAACTTTATAACAAATCCAGTAAAGTAATACATATAATCACTGCCGATAAAGAATTCCATCCAAAGAGGCTACTTCAATAGACATATATTTTTTCAGCAATTAGGATCATGACAGTAACTTACTAGAAAAATATATATCACCTGTAAAAATTTTTAAATATAAACAATTCTTAGTAACTTATATCAAACTTATTTCTTTATAATTAATTAATACAGTAACTAACTCACCAATATTTTGAGTACAGTATTCCTCTTTGCTATTTGTATACTATGGGAATGGAACTTCACATAGAACATATACTAACAAGATCAAATGGAAACACCCACTTTTTTTTTTTAACGTAGCACCAAATAAGCATAATTTCTTTCACACATATACCGATCCTCAATCGTATTATTAGAATATAATAGTATCACGTATTAAGACTTCAATTTTCTGAACTTTGCCTTCAAGATACAAAATAACAACTGGTTAATTATTAATGGGTTTTATCCATTTCGAACAAAATTCAAAACTCAGGATCTATCAGACTTCTACCCTTGGATTCAACAGATAAAGTGCTGTTGCCTACAGACAGAAATTCAACGTGGGAAGATAGTTTACACAAATTCCGCTGTGGCGCTGTTATATATATATATATATATATATATATATATATATATATATATATATATATATATATATAAACTCTAAATGAAAACCTCGTTACAACCCGTAGCTTAGAATGCAGTGATTTATCAACACTTTTGAACTTACTGGGGTGTTCTAAAAATCTGAGGGGGTGCAATCTGGCATTAAGGACGTATACTATTATCGTCTTTTGAACTACTTTTTTTTTTAAGAGTAGATAATTTTAAAGCCTCGTGGGGCATAGCTTGGTCCTGTAACATGAAGACCCTTTTGCGATTCAGGAGTGCTGGCTCCAGAATTTTGAGTTTTTCTTGAACACGTCTCAACTACTGACAGTGTAAGTCACATTGATGCTCTGACCAGCTGGTAGCAGTTCCCGATGCACGATCCCAAGAGCAGTCCACCAAAAACACAGAAGGACCTCCTGGTGCACTGCTGGTTTTGGCTGTTTTGAAACTAATTCATGGGATGCTAACAAATGTTGACGGCTCCGAGGAGCTTCATACAGGATCCACTTCTCATCACATGTCAATACCCTGTCCTGAAATGGCTCTTTTCTCAGACGAGAGAGCAAAGAAACACAGGTGTCTGTTCGCGTTGCCTCCTGGCCCGGTGGGAGCGCGGTGACTCAGTGGTAGAGCGTTCACCTCCAGTGCTTGGGGTCCCTGGTTCGATCCCAGCTCGCGCCGTGTGGACTTTGTGGTGGGCATACACCATGCTCGTTGGCTTTCTCGGAGTTCTCCCGTTTCCTCGCGCTTTCTTCATTCCACCATTTCAGTCATTTCCCATCATCATCGTCTCCTTTAGCCTAACCGGCATAACCATCGGACGTAAAACTTAAAGATTTCATTTCCTTTTGGCCCGGAGTCAAATTATGTGGGACTCATGACCCAACATGTAGTGCTTCCCCTAGTTGAAGGAGGTGCTGCCGAATGGTTTCTCCATTCACACTGAATTGTAGTCCCAATTTCCCACATGTCTGGCCACTGTTCGCCTCAGTTGCTTCCTGAAGATCTTCATTTTTTACACGTGTTTGGTTTTCCGACACGTGGTGCGTCTTCGAGTGTTTCGTCACTATCCTCAAACTTGTTAACCCATCGCTGCACTGATAGCGTAATCACGATAGCCTCATCAAGCCACTGGTATATCTTCCACCCGCTGCAGCGGCGTTTGATCATTGCCATGCTGGGATACTAACGAGGACGGCGGACAAGTGTACCAAAAGGGCGCCCATATAAACGTGAACAAGTATATATATATATATATATATATATATATATATATAGAGAGAGAGAGAGAGAGAGAGAGAGAGAGAGAGATAGGCTGCTTCAAAACAACACCGACAACGTTTATTAGGTGACTCCTAACACCAAGATAAGACGAAAAGTATAGACCAACCTGGGTGCACAAATGCTTCCTTTCGGAGTTATAGGCTGCCCAAAACGTGAAAAAATCAATTTTAAAGGCCCGCAGCTGCAAAAATAGGCGACCTACCTTAGTTGGGTCAAGACTTCACTTAGAAGCTAGTATGTACCCTATCCAAATATTCAAGTTTCAAAATCCTACGTTACTTCTGCAACAATTTTTACACAGATACTTGATGAGTAATTCAAATTATTTATGCGTAGCCAAGCTGCCCCTACAACACCGTTTTTGTGACTATCTTAGAATTCTGAAACATGTATATTTCCATAGCAAACATATTACTTTCTAGGTGAAGTCTTGACCGCACTTCAATAGGTCTCACAGTTTTGGAGGTATGGACCTTTAAAATTTATTTTTCTCATGGTTTCCACAGTCAATAACTCCCAAAGAAAGCACTTATGCACCCAGGTTGGTTTATACATTTCGTCTCATCTTAGTTGTCAGGAATCACTTCTCGAACATTGTTGGTGTTGTTTTGAACACCCTATATATAGACAGGATGTTCCGCAACGACCCAGACAGTACCTTTTTCCCGAGAGCGGTACATGCTATCAAGTTGAAATAAAAAATACAAAAGAAATGTGAGTCCTAAGAATCCGTAGAAATTTTTTACAAAAAAAAAAAAAAAAAAAAAAAAAACGAAAGCCCCCTTTCGTGGTGTAATGCGGAAGCCACACGCCCCGTTCTTGCGATTTTCAAATGGCTACGATATGTTTCTAATGCACATTCGAAAAGGTGGTTAAAAAAAAGTTTGCCCTACGAAATATTTATTCGTACTATCTACTGTTTTCCGTGTACCAATTGTTTTTTCAAAAAAAAATGACGGTACGCGAAGTAGAGTATACGGACTTTACTAATTAAGATAATGTAAGCACCGTCACAGATTCGGGAAGTGCAAGACACACGCTTTCCAATAATATTTCACATGATGACTCAGGGCCTAAAAAAGAAGAAACTGCGTGACCCAAAAAAGAGAATCCAAAGTAAAGTCTGAACCCGAAAATTTCAAAAGTAAAGGAGAGTCGAGTAATACCTCGTTGCAAAAGTCTCTGCAAATGTTAAAAGAATTCGAACACGATTTTGCAATTCACTAACCACTTTCAACATGGCGACCATAACAATATCGAAACCCTGAATTTCTGATTCGTCATGAGAAATAAAACGTACTATTGAAGTTGCCTACTTGACGAAAAAAAGGGCGGGCACGTAATAGTACCACAAAGAAGAAAGTTCCATTTGGCTGCCCGTAAGCTTTGAACACTGCCCGGTTCAACACAAGTTATGTCGCACAGGTGGAGGTGTGCCTAGATCTGCCAGTTCTAGTGTGCTTTCACTGATAACATGAATACGCCACTCCAATCTTGGTCTCATTCACCGTTGTCTGTTGCAAGGCGTTGCGTAGTCGAAGGGATTGTGTGAAAAGTCTTGATTTATTAACGTACGTTCCTCGTGGTCGTGTGCATTTCTGTCAATTACTTCGCATTGGCAAATCGTGGCATGTAAGTTGAAATGGCTTTCTCAAACGAAGAAGCATTTGATATGCTCATGTAGTTGCGTGACTGCCAACGAAATAGTTCCGCTGCTGCTCGAGTGTATGCTGTTAGGTATTCCTACCGAGAACGTCGTTCAAGAAATGCGTTTCGCAACCTTGAAGAACGTCTACGCAGAAGTGGAAAGGTTCAGTCTTCTAACAGTCACAGGAATGAACGCATAACTCGGCCTGCTCGGTCTGCTGATGTACTTGCAGCCTTCCATGTTAATCATCACACGGAGTTTTAAGAACAGCAGTGAGTGCAAATTTAGGCGCCACCCAAGTGGCGCCTGGCGTCCGCCCAAGTGATGTCGCTTCTGGCACCACAGCGACCAGGTAAATGAACTAGGGGTATCTAGGACAACCCCATCCACATTTTGGCAGAGGTACCTTGGCCCACCCCTAAATTTTGGCAGGGGAACATAGAACCACCCCCTTAAATTTTGGAAATTGCCAAATCTAAAAATTTGGTATGGTAGCCTAGGACAGGGTATGTACCTCTATAAGTATTGCTGGTCCATCTTTTTCCCTTTCATGGGTAAAAAATTGCCAAAATGTCAAATTTCCGAGGATTTTGACATAATTTATCCCGTTTCATGAGGTTTTATTATCTTATATGGTTATATGAGCGTGTACGTGGTAATATGGTTATAAGAAAGGGGTTCATTCCTTTTCATAAGACATGGGTACAGTGGTGCAGGCATTTAATTTTTTTGAGGGGTACTTTTGTACAACCCTTAAATTTTGGAAATTGAGAAATTTAAAATTTTGGTATAAGAGAATAAGACCCTAATATATATCACTATTAATTTGGGTGCTCCACCTCTTTCCCTTTTATAGATAAAAATGCCAAAATATAAAAGTAAGTAACATGTTATACCACGTGTTCCGTTTTTGGCCTAATTATTTCCCTTTGATGAGATCCTATTACATTATATGGTTATATGGACATGTATAGGGGTCAATTTTCTCACATAAGTCATACTGTATGTATATTAGTGCACCCTTGTTAAACTTTGGGAGCGGTAACTTGGCCCACTACTTAAATTTTTGAAATTACCAAATTTAAAAATTTAGTATAATAGTATAGGACCCTATTATATACAGGGTGATTCAATAAGAACGTACCAGGTATTTATCGCAACTAATACTGCACGTAGAGCGTTCAAACAAAAAATTGCATTACCAAATCGTATGTGTAGAATGCAATAACAATAGTAGCGAGACCAGTGGCATGTCGTGAATACCTCCAACGGGGAACAACTTCAAAGTTTGAAATGAAAAGTGGTATAACTGTTGAAATCGTTCCAAAAGACATTAAATGTCATGCAAATTTTAGAGGACAAACTTTGTCATATCCTTTGACATTTAGCCGCTGGAGGCCTTGTCGCAGACTTGTATCTGACTACCCGTAGCAGGCTTTTATCTCAGCTAATAATGCACATAGAGCCGTCATACAAACAATTGAACTACCGAATCATATGTGTAGAATGCAATAAAAATAGTAGCGACACAAAAGACGTATCGTGAATATCACCAACGTGGGTCATCTGCGAAATTTGACATGAAAACAGGGGTTGGTTGTGCCTGCATTGAAACAAGCGCACAATGGGAGAAACGCCTAGAGGAAACACGTTTACATTTCTTCCTCGTTGGGAGCAACACGGTTGCATTAGTAGGTGAAAGTCAGATGGTGGGAGGGTGTCCACAGTAATAGCAGGGGAATACCGGGAGGGTATATGCAAACCATGCCCTGGCAAACAACCTCCAAAGCCTTTGCAGGATTAACTCGGGGTCTAAGCCAAAGGTAGCCCAGACCCACAATGACGTGGACGCGCGGTGTATCTTGTGTGCGTACGTACAATATGAAATATCTCCCAAATCCGGGAGCATGTGTTGTAGACTTGTTTGTCTTTGTTTCGAACAGTACAGTCATTTCTCGTTTCCAGTGATTGTGTGGTGGTACTCTTGTAGATCCAGTAGCTAACACGTACATGACCTTGCTCAAGACATAGTCTATGCGGCCTCGAACAGGCGATTGCTGCTATGTCAGACAGAGGGTAGAAAGAGCGATGCTGTAGCCAAAATAGGTAAAACAAGTGGGCTGTGATTAACCTCTGTAGTGAATTAAAGTGGTCCGTGTACTGGACAAGGTGTCGTGCATTGAGTTCTACTACCCCTGTGCTTTACAAGCTCGTCACGAGACGAATACGAAACTTCCACAAGCAGTGACCTCTCTTTGATTTTGTTGATGTTTGACTGATTGTAGTAGGACACATACTGAATCAAGGAAACTAACCTTTCTGGTGTTAGTTAATGTGCCAGCTACGATCAAGTGTTTTAATACGCATTTGGGAGCACAGCGCACATACGACACCTTTAGGGTTGATGAAAGTTTTCACTTTCGGAGGGTAACTTGCTTTTTGAACCTCATTTATCTTCATCATCTTTTTTACTTTTCCATTTTCGTTTGGGCTTCGGCCCTAGGTTTCTTCATCACGATGACGGACTCTGGCACCACAAACGGCCAACCGCTTCCTGAACGATTACCACCTATAATTCCTACGAATCCAAGCAATTTGCGCGAGCTAACTACATCCATTGGATCTCAAAGCCGAACTCGACACGTTTCTTGGAGAAGTCAATCGATAGGTAGCACATCTAGAGATAGGCATCCTTCTACTAAAACCACAATCTGCAGAACGTCTTCGATCAAGGTCCCCTATTACATCAATGGATATCGAGAGCAATCCACAGCATACGACTACCGGGCCTATTGATCATTCCTTAACACGCTCAACTTTCGATCCTGTTTATAATTTTCTACTCACAGATTATGACACTAAATTCACAAATTCCAAAATGATATTTTCTATAAATAATGAAATACGTTCCTATAGTACGGGATACTCTAATCCAAATCGTTTCCACTAAAAATGGCTACATCTTGAAATCCAAAGATCCAAATTTTGGAAGTACCATTCGAAATAAAGCTTTCTACGAAATTTTCGGGAAAAGCGCTAAACTCACAAAATTGGCAGATAAATGTCAGAAGCAGCCTCCAACACCTCGACAACCATCTTTTCTGTCTGTTGTCATTAGAGGTGTCTCACGCGAACTCTCAGATGCAGAAATACTCGAGGAACTAGCGCAAGAAGGGATATCAGTCGGTAAGTGTCTTCGGATTCGAAATAATCATGGTCCTACATACATGGTCTGCGTTCTTGTAAGCCTCACGATATTATTGACTACTTATTACGATATGGCGCGCCGATCTATAACAAAATCCACAGAGTTGAACCATCCAAAACTCAAGGACCATTACCAATTCGTTGTGAAAAATGTCAGGTTTACAATGATCATACTACCGCTAACTGTTCAAATCCTTCTAAATGCGGGTACTGCTCAGGGCTGCACGAAACCAAAACGTGTTTCAATCTCCAAGGACCGCCGAAATGCAATACTTGCAATGGGCTTCATCCTACCTAAAGTTATCGCTGCAAAGCCAAACCAGCTTAATCTCCTGAGCATCCAGAACTAACGGTCGATAAAGCCGATAAAGCGGCCGATAAAGCAACTCAACCGACTCAATCCATATTATCTCTGCTAGCAGTTGAAGATCTCCGTTATATCAGTTTGGTGTTACAAAATATATTTCCATTTCACCGAGCTCATATCTTACACCATGCCGCAAAATCCATTTTTCACATCAATCTCCGTGCAACGTATACCAACAATTATGTTTATTTTGACATTAGGCCTCTGGAAACTGCTATTTAAGGCCATGTATATGTTACTCCACATCGTGGGGATTACTTTCCTATTCGTCAATATTCGATCACTTTCACAACATAAGCTGTTATTCGAAACATTATTATAAGAGGAGAATATTAATGTATTTGCACTTAACGAAACCGCCTTAAGACCGAACATATTTCTGGTTACCATCTAAAGCGCCACGATTATCACGATCATATGGCACGTGCTCAAGGAGGAGTTGCAATAGGTTATTCTCCCAAATATCCAGTAAGAGCATACACTCCTCAAGTTTTTGGAGATCTTACGGAATACTTACTTTACTATCTATACTTTCCTTCATTAATAGTTAATTTTAGCACACTTTATATTAGACCACGTCAACCCATACCATTACTGTATTTTGAATAAGTAGCCAATAACTTTAGTATTATCATCATGGCGGATATTAATATCCATAGTCGTAGTGCTCGCGAAAAGGCAAATTTTCAGCAGTTCTTAACTGACAATCTCCAGCTGCATCTTCATGTTCTTCCTACTCACACCAGACCAATCAGTCAGACTACACCAGATGCCGTAATTACATCTATAAATCTTATTAACGACTGCCAGATTGAAGTTCTCGATTCCATCGGAAGCGAACATCATCCAGTTAAAGTAACATTAACTCGAGGACAACTGCCACGACGGATAATTTCACCGCAACGCGTTCCTAGATTTGACAGAGCGAATTGGCCTCATTTTCGGCAAGACATAGAACACTCTCTTTCAAGTGTAGCAGCTCCAGCTACAGAACCTGAATTGGCTTCGTGTCTTACTATTCTCACTGAGATAATACGAACCAGTACTCACCATAACATTCCAACTGTTCAAGTGACTATCTACAAGCCAAAATTAACACCGACGTATGTCACTCCCATACATAAGGCTCGCCAACATCTCCGTGAATACCATCGAACAGTTAATGATGTCTATCTTCATCAAAATCGCCAATGGCAACTAGCGATTCGTAATTATCTTGCTGCATATAAACGTCGCAGTTGGATTAAGACTTGTAATGCCTTATCTGAGGAAGCAAACCCATCACGCTATTGGAGGAGGTTTATTGAGTTAATTGGCAAGAATACGACATCTTTTCCTCTAATTTTAGATGGCACCTCTCTCTTCTCAGAAGAAGAGAAAGCTAACGCTTTTTCTAGTCAGCTACAGACAGTTTTTACTCCAACAGCTGCCTATAAGATCTTTGAACGGACATACATCTCTTGCATTCCTGCTTTACAACCTTCTGCAAACCACGTCATTGATCTGGACATCCACTCACCGCACCCATTACTACAGATGAATTTCACATTGCTCTCAAGCGGAAAAAGAACACAGCCCCTGGGGTTGATAACATTTGCTATCGGCATATTAAAGAAGCCCCGCAATCACTTCTAATACTACCGGTGGCGATATACAACTTCATTCTCAGAACTGGTTTCTATCCCTCAGATTGGAAAGTATTAAAAATTTTCATGTTCCATAAATCGAACAAGCCTGGACATTCTGTTTCCTCTTACAGACCAATTCAACTGAAATCAGTATTCAGTAAATTTTTTGAGAAAATTCTTGTCTGCTGTCTTCATAAGTTTCTTGAGACAAGTACTCTACTACCCATCCAATCGAGCAGGCTTTCGGCCTAACTTCTCCACAAACGACCAGCTACTTCGCCTCAGCACCATAATCACTAACCAGTATAATAAAGCCTTCCCTTCTTGCCTCATTCTTATGGATTTAGAAAAGGCTTTTGATAAATTTTGGCATTACGGCTTAATCAAAAATTACAATCATTCAAGTTTCCACTTTGTTATTTGAGGATAGTATATTCTTTCCTTACAAATCGCATTGCTTAAGTTACAGTCTGCAATGCTCTATCTTGGCCTATCTTTCCGCTTACTGGTGTTCCTCAGGGTTCGGCTCTCAGCCCTTTATTGTATATCTTACACGCTTCTGATATCCCGGCAGTTCCACGCGATGTTTTTACTTTACAATACGCAGATGACACAGCTTTTCTTGCTCTTGGTAAAACTATCCAACAACTTAATATTCTTTTACAAAGAACTCTCGATAATTACATCAAGTGGTGCAAGAGATGGCATTTAACCATTAATACAGAAAAGACTCAAGCAATCGTATTCTTACCTCCAAACAGACGTTCCCGAGTTTACAGAAATCCGAATCTCTTGCAAGTAACTGTTGATGGATACCGTGTACGCCCTACTCCTACTGCTACCTACCTAGGCGTGGTTTTCGACTCTAAACTCACTTGGAGTGCTCACCTGAAAAAGCTAACAGCTAAGGCTAACATGCGGTTAAATCCATTGCGCCGTCTCACAGGCACGACTTAGGGTCTGAAAGCTTAAGTGATACTTCACACCTATAAGACATTCCTCCGACCCATCCTCACTTTTGGACACACCGCCTGGAGCAATGCTTCTGCGTAATATTACGAAAAACTCTACATATTGGAGCGACATGCTATTCGGCTGGCTTATGGTATTGATCTTCCTTACCCTACATGGCTGACATATGAGTATATTGATTTTTTAAAAATCACGAAACACCTCGCAGAACTACGACTAAGGTATATCACTTTACGTATACAAATAGGTCATCCACTATTCTTGGACATCCTGCAGACTGATGCTCTTACTGACGCTACATTTCGGTACAAACATTCACCTTTAAACATCTTAGTATCTGTGTTTCTCCAAAACGAACATCTGACGAACGAGAAATATATGACATTTACTTTATTAATGATCATCTTACTCATATTTTTCCATATTAGCACTGAATTTCTCACTATTAACAAGGGATTCCCTTTGTCCTCATCAGTCCGGAGTCGCCCCGGGACAGAAGATTTAATGTTGCATCGGTCTTGTTAATTTAACTATGTCTGTGTTATGTTTGCACTTCATCTCATACCTCATCATCATTGCTCTAAGTTCTATTACATTGGTGATACACTTTGTTTTTCTTTCATATTTATACCTTAGCACCTCGTATATATATATATATATATATATATATATATATATATATATATATATATATATATATATATATATATATGTATGTATGTATGTATTTTCACATATGTGTTCTACTTTTGATTTATTATTATTATCTATCAGTACCACCTAGTTTAGTATGCTCACTTTTCCTTATGTTTATATAACTGCACTTTGACCATGTCATAATGTTAACAATCAATGTAAATCTACCGGCATCTATCTCAAAGAGAGGGCGTAACCCTCTAATGGCTGGGAGTAGGAGTATCACCTTGACAAATCAGTTATCAATTGATAATAAAGAATTATCCACTTTACTTATAATCTTATTCCCTTACCCTTAAAAAAATGTAGTAGGAAATGTCGGTAGCAACTAACATTCATGCGGTATACGAATTTAGAGGCATTCCAAATGCTCATGATTTTAGGGGATTGCCGGGAAAATTATAGGGCTGCAGCTCGATTATACGCTTAACGCTATCCACAGCGACAAGCTATTTCCCACAATCTGCTGTGTAGATTAGCATCACGATTGCGGGCGACAGGCAACATGCGTGGACGCTATGGTGTCCGGAGAAGATTCGTACAAAATGAAGACGTTGCCATTGATGTACTTGCCGCTATTGCAGTAAATCCTCATGTATCTTCGCTGCAGATCGCACGAGATCGTGGTATCAGTCTAGGTAGTGTCCTGCGTATTCTGTGGAAATCACATTTTCACCTATACCACCTCTCTCTGCATCAAGAACTAAGTGATGCGGACTGTATTTTGCGGCTTCTGTTCTGCAACTGGGTAGTGAATCGCATGAAAGAACATCCGAATTTCATTCACTTCATTTTATTTACTGATGAAGGGACATTCTACAGTGATGGCAACGTGAATCTCCATAATGCACATTACTGGGCAGTGGAGAACCCTCACTGGATGGGAGAAGTCAATCGGCAACAGCGATGGCGCATTAATGTGTGATGTGGCATTTTAGGGACTCAGGTCACTGGGCCATGGTTTTCTGCTAGTCATTTAACAGGTGCAATGTTTCGTGAGTTCTTGCGACACCATCTACACCCGCTATTGCAAAACGTAACGCGCCATATACATCAGACGCTGTGATTTCAATTAGATGGCTGTCCAGCCCATAATGCTGCCATGTGTAGGGAAGAGCTAAATGTTCTATTTCAGCAACGATGGATCAGAAGAGGTTCCAATCCACAGTTTCCTCCGCGGTCGCCCGACCATATGTGTGTGGACTATTTTTTCTGGGGTCGAATTAAGGATTTTGTATATGTCAAATGATCAACTACAATTCGCAACATTCAATACCGCATTAGAACCGCATTCCGTACCATCAACATGACCGAGTTGGAAACTGTTGCCCACAATTACGCAGAGCGAATAGATCGCTGTATTGCTGTTCGGGGACATCACTTTGAACATTTGTTAAAGCCAGGGGGCGTCGACTACATTCCGCTGAAGGTAAGCTGATTCTTTATCTCTACTTATCTTTCTCTAATGGCTTCATTGCAACGCCTCATCTTTCTGTCCCCATGTTTTGTTCCATGCTTTGGCAACAGGACATTCGGTTCCCCTTTTTTGGTTGCAACCAATTGTTTCTTCTTCCGTTTTGTTATAGCATCGTACATTGTCCCTCATCATAGTCTGCCCATCCTCTGTGCTTCTGTCGCAACCATACGGAAACCACTCTCTACAAATATTGCGTATGATATTGATTCCCTATTTAGAGCTTCATTCAACAGCAGCAACTATACTTCTGCTAACTGTTACAGTATGAACTTCCCCCCGTCGTGGTCTCTTGCTGATGTCATTGTTGTCGCCACTTACACGGTATGATTCCGCGTATGTAAAATTGCACTTCCCCTTCGATTCAGACCTGTATTTACTCTTCCCTTTGGTTTCGCATGCAGAAACCCTCTCATCATCTGACTTTGACCTCGTAATGCTATCGTGTTGCTGCCACACAGGAAGACATATGCCAATGTGTTTCCTCTAGACGTTTCTCCCATTGTGCGCTTGTTTCAATGGTGGCAGAACCAACCCCTTTTTCCATGTCAAAATTTGCAGTTGAACCCCGTTGGAGATATTCACGATACGCCACTGGTGTAGCTACTATGTTTACTGAATTCTACATATACGATTTGGCAGTTCAATTGTTTGTTTGACGGCTCTTTATGCATTATTAGTTGAGATAAAGGCCTGCTACGGGTAGTCAGATACTAATTAAATGAAATGAAATCTTTGTTTTACGTCCCACAATAATGCAGCTAAAGGAGACGGTGTTCATGAGAGATGAATGAAATGGTGGAATGAAAATGGAAGGAAACTGGAGAACCCCGGGAAAACCCAAGAGCACGGTGTTTGTCCACCACAAAGTCCACAGGGCGCGAGATGGGATCGAACCAGGGACACCAAGCACCGGAGGTGAACGCACTACCACTGAGCCACCGCGTCCCATAGTCAGATACAAGTCTGCAACTATGTCTCTAGCGGCTAAATGGGAAAGGATATGACAAAGTTTTTCCTCTAGAGGTTGCATGACATTTATTGTTCTTTCAAATGATTCCAACAGTTATACCACTTTTGATTCCAAATTTTGAAGTTGCCCCCATTGGAGGTATTCACGAGACGCCAGTGGCCTCGCTACTATTTTTTATTGCATTCTACACATACGATTTGGTAAAGCAATTTTTTGTTTGAACGCTCCACGTGCAGTATCAGCTACGTTTTAGGCCTTGTACGTTCTTATTGAACCATCTTATATATATATATATATATATATATATATATATATATATATATATATATATATATATATATATATATATATATATATATAAATTTGGGTAGTCCATTTCGTTCGCTTTCATGGGTAAAAAATTGCCAAAATATCAAAGTAAGCAATACGTTGTACCACGTGTTCGGTTATTGATCTAATTTATCCCGTTTCGATGAATTCCTATTTTCTTATATGGTTATATGGGAATGTATAGGGGTCCATTCTCTTTCATGAGATATAGGTATATTAGTGCACCCTTCTTAAAATTTGGCAGAGGTACATTCGCTACCTCTTAAATTTTGGAAATTGTTCAATTTTAAAATTGGGTATAATAAAATAAGAACTTGATATATACACTATAAATTTTGTTGGTTCATCTTTTTCCTTTTTACGGTTAAAAAATTGTAGAAAAAATAACATTTCGGAGGTTATTGGTCCACTTTCTTTACTTTGATGAGGTTTCATCACTTTATATTTTTGTAATTGCTCAATTTAAACATTTAATATAATACTATAGGACCTTAATATGTATGACCATAAACTTGGGTTTTCCATAAGGCATGAGTATATCGATACTTACCTCTTAAAATTTGCCAGAGGTACATTGGCCCACTCCTTAAAGTCTGGAAATTGAAAAATTTAAGAATTTGTTATAGTAGTATAGGTTCTAAATATATACCACTATAAATTTGGGTGGTCCGTTTCGTTCCCTTTCATGGGTAGAAATTATCTTGAATTAGTATGAGCATGTGTTCCATTATTGACCCAATTCATACCGTTTCATACGGATTTAACACGTTATATGGGTATGTACAAGAGTTACATGTACTACTATGAGCAAAATAAATGACGCGTCTCTTTATTTTGAAGTTTTTTGAAAATATCTCCGTTTTCTTTATATGTTCGAAATTTCGGAAGGTTTCCCCAACAGGAAACGTTAATAAGAAACCCGTTTTTAATATTTATGTTAGATATTAGCTTAAAATAAATAAATTAGAAGCAAAAAACATTAAATCGACCGAAATTACGAGAATTACAAACTCTGCTAAAGTGGGAAATTTTCAAGAACGCGAGGGAATTCTGCAGTTCAACACGAAGCAACGACATCTATGTCATTAAGAAAAATGTGGATTAGATCTACAAACGAAACATTTCTAATATGTCTTATTACGTGCATTATCTGCAAACTCCAAATATATGAATCTATGCCAAGTAGTAACGTATAGATAGAGCGAATAGTTGAAATTATCTATGGAAAATGAAGAATTGGTAGCACGATCGTAATGAAAAATCTTTTTACCGTAGAACAGATCTAGTTGATATAAGAAAACAAATAGCTCAGTTAGTTAAAACAACAAGCCTGTATACCGCAGGTAGCTGGTTCGAACCCTGTAGAAGTGCAAAGGTCACTTTTATTACTATGGTTATTTCATTTATTTTTTTATGTGGGAAAGAATCAAATTGTAACATATGTGTAAAACTCATGACGTTACCACAAAAGAAAAAATTTCTTTGTCGCACTTGCATTAGTATCCCTAATTTTTGTTTGCAAACAGTTTCGTAATTATTTTCCCTGTGCTCACTGCTCACAATATGCTCGCTGGTGTATAACGAATGTTTTTCAGAAAACGTTAATTCTAATTTGAAGAATTTTATAAAGTTTCACAATGTTTATCATTAAATAATCTTCTATCTACTTGTTTGGACATTTTGATAACAGATTTCCCTATTAAATGTTTAATTTTCCCTAGATGTTTAATTACGGAAAAGTTTTACAATGTGTTTGTTTTAAATTGAAATTGTTTTGAATTTACCACATGAGGTAAGTAGCCCGAAGGAGGAGAACTCAAGTAACTGATATTCTACGTAAAAGCAACATATTGTAGAATGATTATGCTTCTTACTTTCAGCACATAATCTTTACATTAGAGAGTCAGATGGAGAAAAATCGTGATATGTAGGTAAAACCTCTACATACCATGCTTCGTCTTACACAATTTCGATGCTCCAAAGACATTCATATAATAATAATAATAATAATAATAATAATAATAATAATAATAATAATAATAATAATAATAATAATAATAATAACAATAATAATAATAATCCTGAATATGCCATCCTTACCTAATGTAGTAACCTTAGACATCTTAGTTTAAAATTATTTCTTTAGTAATAATTTGAGCGACTATGTGGGAGGCGGCACGACGTTTTTTTGCCCCTCTCATTTCAGTACCCTCCCAACTGACAAGGACAACTTTACTGACAAACAGGGACAACGTTACGTAATTTCTGATAAGCAAAGCAGACAAAATGAATAAGAAATATATTTATAGCATCCTTTTCCCCTTCATGATTGGAATACCACGTAGCATTTTTTATTCTATCGAAGATGACCCTGTGCAGTTAGGGGTAGGTAACTAAAGAGATACCTAATAAATAGCGATCCTTGATTGTAATATTACCTCTTCTTTACTTGTTCGAGAGAGCTCCTACACAACCAAGGGTGACAAAAGGAATAGGAAAAGGGTCTATTGATTGTAGTGGCTGATCCAGCAGGGACTCCCGGGGGGGCGGTGAAGTGAAGGATTCTTTTGATGATGTGAAGCTGTCACAAATTACCACTTAACTAAACTAAACATAATAGTGTGGTTAACCGGAACCCAGTCAGTTCAAGTTGATGTAAAAGTTTAATTTGATTTTATAGTAAAGTTTTGGTTCAAAATGAGAATTTCAGTCCGAGTGGTCAATGATCAAATCTCGGGGGCGGGCTCTTCGGTGTAGAGGCTATGACCCCCTTATGGAAAAGGCAAAAATATTAAAATTCTTAAAATTTTCGAAGTTTTCGTCTATTTTAAAGGAATTTTTGGCTTCATATTAAAGTGTTTGATCCAAATGACAATTTCAGTCCGAGTAGACAATGATCAAATCTCGGGGGACTCTGCAATGTAGGAAAAATAATGACGTTTATATCGTGATCCTTTTGGTGACATCACGAGTCATGACTTAAATATAGCACAAAGTAAACGCCAAATGCTGTCGGCTCTCGTAGATGAGTGAGTTAGCGTAACATGCTAGTAAGGAAAATTGGTTTTGGCGTGGGTTTAAACCCTGCCTAAAGGGATTTATTTTTATTATTTTTAAAAAAGTTTATAACACTTCTTTCGTTAAAAAGATTAAAAATTATATTCAAAAAGTGATTTAACGATTATTTTTTTAAATTTTCATTAAATTTCTTTCATGAAAATAAGTTTGCCCTTGTACTATACAGATCCATAGCAAAAGTTAGTAGTAAAAGTAGTAGTAGTAATAATAGTAGGAACGGGTTAGAATGCAATTCAACATTCATTTGTTTCCGTACGATGTTGCCAAACGTAACTCGCTTACAATGCCTTCTGGCTAGGCCTTGGTGTGTTTCGAAAATATGCTTGTGTTTGGGATGAAGTTCCAAGGTTCAGCACTGACTAGGAGTTTTTGCTATTAATATCCCTTCTAACAATATTGGCAGTGGACAAAAGTTAGACCGTGTTGAAGCTTTTTGCTCCTAATTTAGTTACTTTACTTTACTATTTATCGAATATATTGAAAATATATTTGTCAGCAGGCACGTATGCTGGAATTTATTTCGGGAGGGGTCCAAAGCTATCTGGGGGTCCGACTTCAATAATAGGATAAATTATAATAACATTTTTAAAAATAACCTCCAAAATTTGGTTAAATTTACAGAAAAGTTTGGATTTCAGAGGGGATCCGGATCCCCTGAACTTACCCCTAAATGCGTCCTTGTTTTTCAGTAATGTTTCCTCGTTTTGAAACCCTCAGAAACTTCGAATATATAAAGGAAAACGAGTTATTTTCGATAAGGTATCACTTCAAGGAGACGCAACATTTTTATTGCACATGGTGGTACCCCACCTTAACAAGGGCAAGAATTCCTTTGGTTCTCTGCCATTGCCCTCTATCAAAAGGTTAGGTTTGAAAAATATTACTCCTAAGAACAAACGTGTTTGCCCGAGAACCGTGATACTGAACAGAACTCCACAGAAATGCATGCTGAACTTTCGTTTATAGCTACCCTTTGGTGTTTTTTGCCCTCAAGGTCAATCGAGTGATAAGTCAGTTCAGTCCCTCTTCTTAAGCCGTGTTCGTATTACTTCGAACAGTTTTGACGTGTGTTTTCCAACCACCATATGAACAGGCAATCAGGGCAAATCATAGCATACAATACATTTAAGCAAGTATATTTGTCGCGAAATTATTACACACATTACCCAAGGACTCTTTACATATGAATCTATACATTTATTTATATAGAAAAAGCAAACAGTGGAAATTACCTATCGAAAGAATAAATTAACAGCACGATCATAATGAAAAGCATGCCTCGTAATGTAACAGACTTCTTTCGCGTAAGAAATCGAAACTCAGTTGGTTAGTCTGTACGAATTAGGTTGTTAGTTCGAGCCTAATGTGAGTAAGGGTTTTTATTACTAGACCCCCTATTGTTTTTCTTTTTTTTATGTGAGGAAAAATCAAATTGTGAAATCGCGATATCAAATGTATTTGGTTAGGTAACTTTGTCTTAGCTAAACTTTAAATATCAGTAACCGTCGAAATTATTTCACTAATCGATCAGTTACTGAACATTTCAAACACGTCAAACCAGTGGCATAACATGAAGATTAACCTGTCGTCCGCAGCCCTTAGTTGTGCGTCCATACTTTCAGGGGCCGCCCAAGGGCCGGGCAAACCCGGGCGACTGCACGGGTCACCAGAGTCAGAGGTGAGCCAAAGCGAGCCTCAAAAAGTAAATTTTATAATGTGTTTCTTACTGACTTTTTTGATTTATATTCTTGTAAAGTAGCGGCAATTACATAATCTTTTTCCATTTCACCATGGAAGAAGAGAGTTTCATAGCACTAAAAGTACTGTATCGACAAATGGAGAGATGGCATGTAGAATAAAGAGTGGAGGGGAGTAAGTATTGTTTGTTTGTTTGCTTGAGTTTAGCGTTCCACGGTTATGCCTTAATGGCCAAAGGAGATGTGGATATTGATAATAGTGAAATCCGAACCACGTTTATCGTTCAACAGTAACCCACCGGGAATTGGACCCGGGACTACAGAAGGCAGGAGTGCTAGCCACTAGACGAAGCTGGGGGGCAGTGTTCATATTGTTTATAGCAGGTCATATTCTTTGTGAAGTTTTCCTAGGTTATGAATGCCTTTTTGAAAAATGGGTTTAAACTATTAGAAACACTATGATAAAATGTAAAATATAGGCTAGTACTAGGGAGAGGGTGCCAAAAAGTCACTTTGCCCAGGTGAAAATTTGGCCTGGTCCGCCAGTGCGTACTTTCTGTATATTTTTTGGCTTTGCAGCTTGTGCGGTCCCCACGCCACAGGGTTGTAGGGGCGCTATTTACGCCAATGCTTCGAACATAATTCAATAACTGTTTCAGAAATTCTACCATCAGCGTGGAAACGGGGATATATATTTTTCTAATAGTCCCATAGAACTTTCACCCAGAACACCAGATGCAATATTTCAGAATGGGCTCTGGCTAAGTATAAGGAGGATGTGATGTTTCCTAAGTATGTTCCTTTCAGAAAGTTTGCTATTTGTTTAAGGGTGATGTAAATAAACATACTAATCGTTATTAGCCCGACACCAAATCATCCTGGACAAATTCCTCTAGAGCAACGATCGGCAAAAGTATATTCTGCCTAATTTTATAAACGACTCAAGGGTAAAACACTTGTTAACGAAAGCAATGCTGTGTATTCACTGCCATGCTTCTGACAAAATATAAAGTGTTTCGTAATCTTTAGACATTTTTCCTATTCTTTTTGTCACCCTTGGTTGTATAGGGCGCCCTCGAACAAATAAAGAATCGGTAATTATACAGCCAAGGGGCGCTATAAATATATTACGTATTTCTTTTGTTACCTAACCATAACCGCCTAGAGTCATCTTCGGTAGAATAAAAAATCCTATGTGATATTCCACTCACGGAGGGAAGGATGCTCTAAATGTATTTCTTATTCATTTTATCTGCCCTGCTTGTGAGAAATTAAATACTTCTCAGAGGGTGCTGAAAATAGAGGGCAAAATAAAACGTCGTGCCCCTCCTACATTTTAAATTTTGTTACGTGGTTGCTCAAATTATTACTAAA
Source organism: Thermobia domestica (assembly GCF_964235325.1). Lineage (NCBI taxonomy): Eukaryota > Metazoa > Arthropoda > Insecta > Zygentoma > Lepismatidae > Thermobia > Thermobia domestica. The sequence goes on along the minus strand of NC_137461.1, from coordinate 53,407,261 downwards.
GAAAGCACTTTAAACTAAGATGTCTAAGGTTACTACATTATGTAAGGGCGGCATATTCAATAATAATAATAATAATAATAATAATTATTATTATTATTATTATTATTATTATTATTATTATTATTATTATTATTATTATTATTATTATTATTATTATTATTATTATTAAATATGATTGTCTTTGGAGAGCCGAAATCCTGTGACACGAATCATTACATGTAAAGCTTTAAGATGAGTGGTCATAGGTGAGGAAAAAACAAGATTTTTCTGTCTGACTCTAACGTAAAGATTATGTGCTGAAGGAAAGAAGCATCATCAATCTACAATTGGTTGCTTGTACGTAGAATATCAATTACTTGAGTTCTCCTCCTTCGGGCTACTTACCTCATGTGATAAATTCAAATCAATTTCAATTTAAAACAAATACATTGTAAAACTTTTCCGTAATTAAATATATATAAGGAAAATTAAAAATTTAATAGGGAAATCTGTTATCGAAGTGTCCAAAAAAGTAGATGGAAGATTACTTAATGATAAACATTGGGAAACTTTATAAAATTCTCCAAATTAGAATTAACATTTACTGGAAAATTTTAGTTATTCATCAGCGAGCATGTAGTGAGCAGTGAGCACAGGGGAAATAATTACGTAACTGTTTGCAAACAAAAATTAGGGACACTAATGCAAGTACGACAACTACATTTTTTCTTTTTTTGGTATCGTCATGAGTTTTGGACATATGTTACAATTTGATTCTATCCCACATAAAAAAAATAAATAAAATAACCATAGTAATAAAAGTGACAATTGCACTTCTAGGGGATTCGAACCAACTAATTCCAGCATACAGACTTGTCGCTTTAACTAACTGAGCTATTTGCCCTTTTACGTGAACTGAACATGTTCTACGGTAAAGACGATTTTTCATTAGGATCGTGCTGCCAATTCGTCATTTTCCATAGGTAATTTCCACTTTTTGCTCTATCTACCTGTATACGTTGATACTTAGTATAGATTTATATATTTGGAGTTCGCAGATAATAAGACGTAATAAGACGTAATATGCACGTAATAAGACATATTAAGAATATTTCGTTAAAATTTTCGTTTGTAGATCTAATCCACATTTCTTTCAATGACATAGATGCCACTGCTTCGTGTTGAACTGCAGAATTCCATCGCGTTCTTGAAAATTTCCCACTTTAGCAGAGTTTGTAATTCTCGTAATTTCGGTCGATTTAATGTTTTTTGCTTCTAATTTATTTATTTTAAGCTAATATCTAACACAAATATTAAAAACGGGTTTGTTATTAACGTTTCCTGTTGAGGAAACCTTCCGAAATTTCGAACATATAAAGAAAAAGAAATATTTTCAAAAAAACTTCAAAATAAAGAGACGCGTCATTTATTTTGCTCACAGTTGTACACTTTGATACTCCTTTTTAAAGTTTGTTTGGTGTACATATGACCATTCCTTAAATTTCGTAACTATCAAATAACAAAACTCGGGTATCATTCTCTGGGACTTATTGTAAATGTTGGTGTCTATGTTGTTCCCTTTTATGTTGTGTAAATATGTCCAAAAGTCAAATTTCGAAGGTTATTGACCTATTTTGTCTTCTTTGATACGAATTATTATTATGTGAGTACAGGTTTCATTACCTTTCGTAAGACATTGATATATTTGTGCAAGAATCTTAAATTTTGGGAGGGGTACATTTCTTATTGTTAAATCAATAATTGATAATTCTTAGAACATGAATAACAAAACATTGAAACATTGTGTGATCCAGTTTGGGTAAATAATTGTCAAATATTAGTATGGTACGTGGTCAGTTTTTGACCTATGACGTGATTATGGGCCGAGGACATTGGTATATTGATGCAATCATCTTGAACTTTAGGAAGGTCACTCTTCTAAAATTTGAGAATTATCTAAATGAAATTACGTATTATACATTTTATTGGTATTGATTATTCCCTCTTATGATCCAAAATATAAACGTAAACATTACGTTCTACCAGATGGAATGTAGTGACCTTGATGAGGTAGTGTACAGAGATTCATTTCCTTTAATGATCCTTTTCAAAATTTGTTTTGGTAATTCTTAAGTTTTGGAGTTATTAAATAACATGTTTCTAGACAACAGCTGGTTCTGCTTATTTCTTTCTAAGGTGAAAAATTGACGGAGGTTATTGACGTAATTGGGAGCTAATTACAACATATAATTATATGCTTAATTTTAAGACTTAGGTATATCGGGAGAGGTACATAGGACCATTGGTTAAATTTGGAAATTGTGATAAACAAATTTATACTATGAGATGCGATGTTTGAACGTTCAATAATCGGTTCTTGATACGAAACAACACTTTAAACTTCAGTCACAACTCATATTCTAAGATCATTGGTGGTTGATTTTACCTTGAGTTTTCAGAAATCTGATAGGTAACATTATTGAATATTATGACTTATAGGCTAAAGACAATATGATACCTAATATGTTACAACATTTTGTAATTTAGTCAGAATCTTTCTTGTTGGCTGATCACTTTCTTTCATGCAATCTGATTGGTTGATGACCTTCAAATCTTTGTGATTGGTTGATCACTAATTTTCATGTAATCTGATTGGTTGATGATTTTCAAATCTTTGCTGCATTCAGTTTTATGTTTTGTTTAACATTCATCGATTATTGTTTAAAAACTTTGGTTTGAACATTTTGTTTGTTTTGCAGTCACTGATAAATGTGATCAAACCGTTTATTTGTTAATCGAATACCTAAAAATCGGGTAATTTTTGACGGTGAAACGTGAAGCGTGAAATCATTTTATTTGAGAAATTTGTTTTAGAAAATTTTAGTATCAAAATTTGTTTGAAATTTTTTTTCAAAATTGTGGTTTAAAATTTGTTTAAGTTTGTGCACTCACTGAAAAATAACTAGAACTCTTCAGAACAAAAACATCGTCCAACCCTGTTTGTCATGATCAAATAGTACACGTCGGAACTTGGGTTTGTACTTGAAACGAAAAAAAAAAAAACACACACACAAATGATTGAAATTGATCATTTTATTACACTGCACTGGTTAATCACATACATCCACACCAAATAAAGGATCTGGATTTTCCCATTTAAATAGTAGCATCCGACTGTGGGGTTTCCAGATTTATATATATTATAGTAATTATTGCACATTTTTCCAAATATATTACTTAGATTAATAAACAACAAATAAATAAATGAATCCTGAAATGCTTACACTATTATGTATACCCTTATAAGTAGCTATAAATTACAACAACAAGAAAATCCTTTATATCTTGACAATTGCTGTTACACAGGTCGCAGTAAGTTATCTCCTTGCGATAATAGTGAAACTGTTGTTTGCTATTTTAAGTAGAAGTACATATATTGCTTTTAAAGAACTTTTCAGAATAAAATGAGATAGATGACCCAGAGAAACCAATCTTCTACTAGTGCTTGAGCAATTCCCCCAAAATTTCCTATTATTCCCCCGTTCCCCTGGGAAATTTAGTACAAAAAGCAGGAGTTGGATGTGACAAAACCAGGACAGCTTCATTTATAGACTTAATTTTATTCTATTTCGGAACTTTTTCTGTTCTGAAAAGCATCATTGGAGTGCAGTTCGATTGCGCCATTTTCAATGCTAAATTATATCCTGCAAGGTACCTCATGAGCGCAATTTGTGCCTTGAAGCTGCATGTGAGCACTACTGTTTTAGCCTACTAACGTTTTGAGAGTGTATTACAATTTTAACCGCATCAAAAGCTATTGCGAATCTGGATAATATTTCCCCACTAATATATATATCGATTGATGACTGATTGATTGTATGTGTGTGAGTTTTCAAGTCACTTCCGATAAAGATATAGAGTTCGTCTCAAAAATTTTCTCCGTGATAAAATGGAGAATAAAATTAACCAAATTAACCTGAGAAAAAGAAATTCAAAAACTAATTTCAATCTTAACCAGTTATGACTCTTGAATCAAATTATTTCGGTAAATAATTCAATTTTATTGCTAGAATCTAAGGGAACAAAGCTTCATAAAGTTCTTGGGCAGCTGTGTTTAAAAATTAATACATTAAATAAGATTCCGTCCCTGACCTCGTAAGGATAAAATTACAATGTTTACCATTCGACTTCCCTGAGCAGCCGCTATTGCAACTAGCAAATTAAAATTAAAATTAGTGTAACATAGAAAATAAATGAATGATTGTAAACATCTCTAATGTTTAAAATAAGTCTAAACCTTAATTGACTCAAAATTAGAATAACAATTAAAGAGAAAGGTATTAGTTATATACTGAGAATCGTTCGTACACATTCGAAAGCAAGTACAGAAAAAAAATGAAATAGCCATTAGCAAGAAAGATCATTTATATGACATAATGATAATCCTTCATTCAAATTGGAACCGATGGTTACAAGAGTCAATTTCTACTCCGCTTCCACATGTTGTGCAATATTATTAATGCATACAAAAGTGTCGAATTCCTTGTATCAAGAATATGATTTTTTATTGCTTCCTTATCTCTTGAAAAATTACATTTAGTTAAAAAATGTTTTAATTTTAACAATTAATTCTCCAATATTATAAGCTTTTAAAGAAAACAAATTGCTCAAAGATACGTATAAATTTAATAAATTTTACTGAACTCAATCAATTAAAATGGGTGAGTACATAAAACTCCTGTGAACTTTTTGAGAAAATCGTGACACCTTTTAATCTTAGAAATTGATGTTATACGACAACCGCGCAACCAATTAAGTTTAAACTTGGAGTGAAATAAAACTACTACTAAGCTTTTACAATACGACAATTACAAAAAGAAAGTTCACAGCGTGGTTAATGTTATGTAACCCATAATTATGATTAACTCTAAAACTTTAATTTCAGTTTAACTAGTATAATGTTCAAAGATAACACATATGTCAATCGAAAGTCAGTCAAGCTGAACAAAAGCAGGTGTCAGACGATAACTTATCACGCACAGTTTTCGAACCTCTACAACGAATTTTTATAGTGATAAGAGTGTGTTGTTTATCACCAGTTTGACCTCGTAAATTTTCAATTTTAATTTTGATGTTGCAACCTTAATACTTCGTTGTTTATTGTCTCCTAAGGGTAAGACGCATACTTTTAATAGTGATACAGGCACTTCTTACAGCCATGCAAACATTACTAACTAACTAACTCTATGGCCTATGGAACCCGGAGGTTCAATGCCGCGTTCACAAAAGCTCTCCACTGACTTCTATCCTTAGCTAACTGCATCCAGTTTCTACTTTGTATTCCAATCTCTCCGAGATCCATTTTAATATTGTCCTCCCATCTGCGCCTAGGTCTTCCTAATGGTCGTTTTCCGATTCGTCTTCCAGTCAAGACTTTGAAAGCGTTTCTACTTTCTTCCATTCTAGCTACATGACCCGCCCACCTAAGCCTCCTAGACGACCCTAACAATGTTGGGTGAACCATATATGTTATGTAGCTCCTCGTTATGAAGTTTCCGCCATTTCCCATTCCCGTTCCTCTTGGGTCCGAATATTCGTCTCAGGATCTTGTTCTCAAATACTTTCAGTCTATGTTCTTCTCTCAGAGCAAGTGACCATGTTTCGCAACCATACAGAAGAACAGGGATGATTACCGTTTTGTATATTTTAAGCTTCAAATTCCTCGACGATACGCAAACATTACTTGTAATTAAAATTGCAGTCTCACAAAATGTAATATGGTAAATTAAAATATTATTTATTTATTTCGAAACCTATTATAACATTTGAACTTGACAATTTGCTAAAAAATAAATTTCTTCCATCCTTGGCTAAAAGGCTTCGAATATTTCCGATACTTTAGATCACTCCAAGTACTACTAAAAAATGAACGGAAGATTACCATGCTTTATTAGGATTCTCAAAATAAATCTCATCATTTCATCATTTCATTTCTGATAGATTTATTATGCACACCCTGGTATGGCATAAATAGAATAGACACAGAAGTCACATGGAATGATAAAACGAAAGGAAATTTTATACCACTATTTTAGTGTAATAGTCTATTTGTACATTTAAGATTTAAAAGATGTTCCTATTACTATATACTTCAGAAATCCAACACGACTTCCAAATTCAAGACGACACCTAAATTTTTAAATAAAAATTCTATGAAACAAAAGAAACATTCTACAGTATATATTAGCTATAATTTCAGAATTTATATATTAAAAATCAAACCGTCTTGAGATCCGTCTTCGTTATCCCCACTGGAATTATCTGCTGTATCTGGAAAAGTTCGAAACTAAAGCGATAGGTGAGGGAAATGGTGTGATTCTATTTATTAAAGAAAAACCTCCGCATCACATGTCGCGTGAGCAAAATGACTCCATATTTTTTGATCCGAAATTGTGGACAACAGCTTCTCCTTAGATTAAGAAATATCAGGGAATATGCTTCCAAATCAACAATATGCTTAGTCTATATCTGTTCTTGAAATTCTACAATAGTGTAACGAAAATTATTTTCGCCTAAGATGAAACATCAACCGATAAATCTTATTAAGCTAAACACAATTATATACGCAAGGGTAAATTCTCATGCGTGGTTTTCGACAAAATTAACAAAAGTTATTTTATATTGCTAAGAAACTGTCATTTGTGGCAAATAACAACACCTTCAAAATCAATAAATCTTTTAATTGTCCACTTAGATTATTTAGATGAGACGATAAAATTTCAAATCTAACTGGACCGTATGCTCATATAATAGCAGCTAGTTCAATCGTTAGTTTTCAATAAATTTTCGAGCTTCTTTAGTAATAGAATTTAATTAGCTTCAGAATTCGTTATGCTGAATCTTACAGTTAGAGATAACTCAATTCGGTAAAGCTTAAACTTTCATTGCTTCATACTAAGAAAGAAATATTTACTTACGTACTAATTTTTGCATATCATGCTTTAACTTCGTTTTCTTTCTTTAGTATGAAGCGAAATACATTTATTTTTACAGATCTAACTATGCTGAAGAGCTGCCACTGGAGAAATAGCTTATTTCTATGTCAAAATAAAGAAGACAGATGATACTTTTCTTGTTCATGTTCAGACACTATACTTATAAGAAATTTATATATGGACCAATAAGTAATTGTTACAATAGGGGTGAAAATAACAGAGATGAGTGCAGTTAGAAGGGAAGTTCGAAACGGATGCTGCCTCTCCCCAACAACATTTAATATATATCTTTAAGAGATACTGAGAAAAAAGCTTACATAATGTAGACAAATTTCGGTATGATGTAGAATGGTTAGGTGTATATTGTTTCTAGATGATACTGCGCTTGTTGTGGAACTTGAAAACAAAATCAACAAGATATTAGAAAATTTTAGGAAGGGCATTGAATAATATGGAATGAAAATAAATATTAGAAAGAGAAAACCGATAGTAATTGGAACGAAGAGGTCGATGTCAAATATAAAAACAAGAGAGGAGAAAATATAACAGATGACTAGTTTTCGATACCTGTGTAGTATTATTAGTGATAATATGAAGTGTGAACGTTAAATAAAAGCAAAGATAGGAATATCGAAAGAAGGCTTTAGTAGAGAGAAAAGACTATTTTGTGGTCCTTGAATAAAGGAGTTGACAAGAAATTTCGCTTCCTGTTGAGTATTTTACTCTTGTGGTGGAAACAATGGTATTCCACGAAAATGATAACAAGCTCCCGAAATGTTGGTGTGGATAAGAATGGAGAGAATTAGCTGGGTCGAGGATAAAACGAATGAGATGTTAGAAATTGTGGAGGAGAAAAGAACAATTTTAGATTATATTAACAAGAGGACGAGAAACTGGTTGGAACATTGGCTAAGAAAGAATTGTGTCATGAGGGCCATGCTAGAGGGTATGATGACAGAAAAAGAGAAAGCAAAAGACATTAAGGATAATGGACGATATCAAAACAGAAAAATCGTACATTAAGACGAAAAGGTTAGCAAAAGACCGTGGAGCATGGAAAATTCTCAGTTGCAGCAAGTGACCTGCCAATAATTACAAGGTACTTATGATAACGATGCTGGTGAATAAAAACCTGCCGTCCTATATTTAAAAGCTTAGATTTGAGTCTAATATATATTGAAATATCAATAACTTTTGTTTCAAACGTAGGGTTCTGCAATACTTTGTCCAGTTTATTTTCTTTAGCATTAATCAATGAACCGATCATGAGAACCGGTAACTAATACTAGCCCGCTTCGATATTGTTATTCCACTGTCTCACGCCACAAACACATATTGAATTAAACTACCTACATGAATGATAAACGCAATGAAGTTACTGTAGTTCTTAGCATGAGCAATGCAAACACTTCCGCGTTACATTGTTACAACAACTCCAGAAAGCTGCCTGACGTTGATCCATACTCGTAAATTTAGAAGAGCGAAAAAATGTTTGAATTTCTGCGAGAGATTACTTTAAGATTCTGAAGAACTGATAAGGTTGCTATCCCCAATACTTCATCAGTAAGGACTAAAATCTTGAGCAGATATGTTATTATGAAATATTTCAACAGTTTCCTATTGGTTTGGCAGGAATCAGTTCAATTA